>NC_091233.1:11580948-11887695 GCF_040958095.1 Procambarus clarkii
AGAAAACATGAAGTAGTATCGAAATATTGGTAAAAACGAATATATGTACGTAAAATCACACTGCATGAATAACGTGAAAAAAGTCACTATATTTGAGGATTTTAACTTCAAATCATAGAGCGAGGTTTCGTATTATTTAGATCCAAGAAAAGACATATGACAATGTTGTTTCAAATACAAATGATAAAAATCAATGTTTTCATTGGAATTAACTAAAATGTTCCTGATTTTCCGTTTATATTACCGATGGAAGATGTACACGTAAAACCGCTCAACTCCGGCTGAAACGTCGATATATGCTATAAAAACAGAACTTCTCCCCTTTCCAATATCTTACTCAGTATTTTAACAAGAAACAAATAGTTGATTGAAAATGAAATGTTTAAAGTTAATTTCTAATCAATTATGTGTTTGCATCATTTTTATCGTATATTTAATGAATTCATAGCAATAAATTGAAAATTCACAAAAACGTGGAAAAACAGCAAAATATTGCCTAATTCGATGATATTTTGTTTATATCACATAATGGAAAAGGGAATGATGAACGTCAAAATATTGCTGAATTCGATGATTTTTAGTACGAAACAAAATGCAAGAAAACTTGCTTAAAATGCAATATTATGCGAAAATCTGAGATTTGATGGCCAAATCACATATCGTGATACTTCATGAAATAGTATCAAAATATTTGTAAAAATGAATATATTTACGTAATATCAAACTACATGAAAAACGTGAAAAAAGTCATTATTATACCAAATTTGAGGATTTTAACTTCGAATCATAAAGCGACGTTTCCTATTTTTTAGACCCTAGAAAAGACGTATAAAGATGTTGCTTCCAACACAAATGACAAAAATCAATGTGTTTTCATTAAAATTAACTAAAATGTTCTTGATTTTCGGTTTATATTACCGATGGTAGATGTACAACCGTTCTAATCCGGTTGAAACGTCGATATATGCAATAAAAACAGAACTTCTCCCCTTTTCAATATCTTACTCAGTATTTTAAAGAGAAACAAATAGATGATTGAAAATGAAGAATTTAAGGTTATTTTCTGATCAATTATGTGTTTGCATGATTTTTATCGTATATTTAATGAATTAATAACAATAAACTGAAAATTCACAAAAACGTGGAAAACGGCAAAATATTACCTAATTCGATGATATTTTGTTTAAATCACTTAAAGGAAAAGGGGATGATAAAGGTCAAAATATTGCTAAATTCGATGATTTTTAGAACAAAACAAAATGCAAGAAAACTTGCTTAAAAATGCAAAATTTGCGAAATTCTGAGATTTGAAGGCCAAATCACATATCGTGAGAAAACTTGAAGTAGTATCGAAATATTGATAAAAACGAATATATATACGTAAAATCACACTACATGAATAACGTGAAAAATGTCACTATATTACCATATTTGAGGATTTTAACTTCAAATCATAGAGCGAGGTTTCGTATTATTTAGATCCAAGAAAAGACATATGACAATGTTGTTTCAAATACAAATGACAAAAATCAATGTGTTTTCATTAGAATTAACTAAAATGTTCCTGATTTTCCGTTTATATTACCGATGGAAGATGTACACGTAAAACCGCTCTAATCCGGCTGAAACGTCGATATATGCAATAAAAACAGAACTTCTCCCCTTTCCAAAATCTTACTCAGTATTTTAACGAGAAACAAATAGTTGATTGAAAATGAAATGTTTAAGGTTAATTTCTAATCAATTATGTGTTTGCATCATTTTTATCGTATATTTAATGAATTAATAGCAATAAATTGAAAATTCACAAAAACGTGGAAAAACAGCAAAAATTGCCTAATTCGATGATATTTTGTTTATATCACATTACGGAAAAGGGAATGATAAACGTCAAAATATTGCTGAATTCGATGATTTTTAGTACGAAACAAAATGCAAGAAAACTTGCTTAAAATGCAATATTATGCGAAAATCTGAGATTTGAAGGCCAAATCACATATCGTGATACTGCATGAAATAGTATCAAAATATTGGTAAAAATAAATATATTTACGTAATATCAAACTACATGAAAAACGTGAAAAAAGTCATTATTATACCAAATTTGAGGATTTTAACTTCGAATCATAAAGCGACGTTTCGTATTTTTTAGACCCTAGAAAAGACGTATAAAGATGTTGCTTCCAACACAAATGACAAAAATCAATGTGTTTTCATTAAAATTAACTAAAATGTTCCTGATTTTCGGATTATATTACCGATGGAAGATGTACAACCGTTCTAATCCGGTTGAAACGTCGATATATGCAATAAAAACAGAACTTCTCCCCTTTTCAATATCTTACTCAGTATTTTAACGAGAAACAAATAGATGATTGAAAATGAAATGTTTAAGGTTATTTTCTGATCAATTATGTGTTTGCATAATTTTTATCGTATATTTAATGAATTAATAACAATAAACTGAAAATTCACAAAAACGTGGAAAGACGGCAAAATATTGCCTAATTCGATGATATTTTGTTTAAATCACATAAAGGAAAAGGGGATGATAAAGGTCAAAGTATTGCTAAATTCGACGATTTTTAGTACAAAACCAAATGCAAGAAAACTTGCTTAAAAATGCACAATTTGCGAAATTCTGAGATTTGAAGGCCAAATCACATATCGTGAGAAAACATGAAGTAGTATCGAAATATTGGTAAAAACGAATATATGTACGTAAAATCACACTGCATGAATAACGTGAAAAAAGTCACTATATTTGAGGATTTTAACTTCAAATCATAGAGCGAGGTTTCGTATTATTTAGATCCAAGAAAAGACATATGACAATGTTGTTTCAAATACAAATGATAAAAATCAATGTTTTCATTGGAATTAACTAAAATGTTCCTGATTTTCCGTTTATATTACCGATGGAAGATGTACACGTAAAACCGCTCTACTCCGGCTGAAACGTCGATATATGCTATAAAAACAGAACTTCTCCCCTTTCCAATATCTTACTCAGTATTTTAACGAGAAACAAATAGTTGATTGAAAATGAAATGTTTAAAGTTAATTTCTAATCAATTATGGGTTTGCATCATTTTTATCGTATATTTAATGAATTCATAGCAATAAATTGAAAATTCACAAAAACGTGGAAAAACAGCAAAATATTGCCTAATTCGATGATATTTTGTTTATATCACATAACGGAAAAGGGAATGATGAACGTCAAAATATTGCTGAAATCGATGATTTTTAGTACGAAACAAAATGCAAGAAAACTTGCTTAAAATGCAATATTGTGCGAAAATCTGAGATTTGATGGCCAAATCACATATCGTGATACTTCATGAAATAGTATCAAAATATTTGTAAAAATGAATATATTTACGTAATATCAAACTACATGAAAAACGTGAAAAAAGTCATTATTATACCAAATTTGAGGATTTTAACTTCGAATCATAAAGCGACGTTTCGTATTTTTTAGACCCTAGAAAAGACGTATAAAGATGTTGCTTCCAACACAAATGACAAAAATCAATGTGTTTTCATTAAAATTAACTAAAATGTTCCTGATTTTCGGTTTATATTACCGATGGAAGATGTACAACCGTTCTAATCCGGTTGAAACGTCGATATATGCAATAAAAACAGAACTTCTCCCCTTTTCAATATCTTACTCAGTATTTTAACGAGAAACAAATAGATGATTGAAAATGAAGTATTTAAGGTTATTTTCTGATCAATTATGTGTTTGCATAATTTTTATCGTATATTTAATGAATTAATAACAATAAACTGAAAATTCACAAAAACGTGGAAAGACGGTAAAATATTGCCTAATTCGATGATATTTTGTTTAAATCACATCAAGGAAAAGGGGATGATAAAGGTCAAAGTATTGCTAAATTCGACGATTTTTAGTACAAAACAAAATGCAAGAAAACTTGCTTAAAAATGCACAATTTGCGAAATTCTGAGATTTGAAGGCCAAATCACATATCGTGAGAAAACATGAAGTAGTATCGAAATATTGGTAAAAACGAATATATATACGTAAAATCACACTGCATGAATAACGTGAAAAAGTCACTATATTTGAGGATTTTAACTTCAAATCATAGAGCGAGGTTTCGTATTATTTAGATCCAAGAAAAGACATATGACAATGTGGTTTCAAATACAAATGATAAAAATCAATGTGTTTTCATTAGAATTACCTAAAATGTTCCTGATTTTCCGTTTATATTACCGATGGAAGATGTACACGTAAAACCGCTCTAATCCGGCTGAAACGTCGATATATGCAATAAAAACAGAACTTCTCCCCTCTCCAATATCTTACTCAGTATTTTAACGAGAAACAAATAGTTGATTGAAAATGAAATGTTTAAGGTTAATTTCTAATCAATTATGTGTTTGCATCATTTTTATCGTATATTTAATGAATTAATAGCAATAAATTGAAAATTCACAAAAACGTAGAAAAACAGCAAAATATTGCCTAATTCGATGATATTTTGGTTATATCACAAAACGGAAAAGGGAATGATAAACGTCAAAATATTGCTGAATTCGATGATTTTAGTACGAAACAAAATGCAAGAAAACTTGCTTAAAATGCAATATTATGCGAAAATCTGAGATTTGAAGGCCAAATCACATATCGTGATACTTCATGAAATAGTATCAAAATATTGGTAAAAATGAATATATTTACGTAATATCAAACTACATGAAAAACGTGAAAAAAGTCATTATTATACCAAATTTGAGGATTTTAACTTCGAATCATAAAGCGACGTTTCGTATTTTTTAGACCCTAGAAAAGACGTATAAAGATGTTGCTTCCAACACAAATGACAAAAATCAATGTGTTTTCATTAAAATTAACTAAAATGTTCCTGATTTTCGGATTATATTACCGATGGAAGATGTACAACCGTTCTAATCCGGTTGAAACGTCGATATATGCAATAAAAACAGAACTTCTCCCCTTTTCAATATCTTACTCAATATTTTAACGAGAAACAAATAGATGATTGAAAATGAAGTATTTAAGGTTATTTTCTGATCAATTATGTGTTTGCATAATTTTTATCGTATATTTAATGAATTAATAACAATAAACTAAAAATTCACAAAAACGTGGAAAGACGGAAAATATTGCCTAATTCGATGATATTTTGCTTAAGTCACTTAAAGGAAAAGGGGATGATAATGGTCAAAATATTGCTAAATTCGATGATTTTTAGAACAAAACAAAATGCAAGAAATTTGCCTAAAAATGCAAAATTTGCGAAATTCTGAGATTTGAAGGCCAAATCACATATCGTGAGAAAACTTGAATTAGTATCGAAATATTGGTAAAAACGAATATATATACGTAAAATCACACTACATGAATAACGTGAAAAATGTCACTATATTACCATATTTGAGGATTTTAACTACAAATCATAGAGCGAGGTTTCGTATTATTTAGATCCAAGAAAAGACATATGACAATGTGGTTTCAAATACAAATGATAAAAATCAATGTGTTTTCATTAGAATTACCTAAAATGTTCCTGATTTTCCGTTTATATTACCGATGGAAGATGTACACGTAAAACCGCTCTAATCCGGCTGAAACATCGATATATGCAAAAAAAACAGAACTTCTCCCCTCTCCAATATCTTACTCAGTATTTTAACGAGAAACAAATAGTTGATTGAAAATGAAATGTTTAAGGTTAATTTCTAATCAATTATGTGTTTGCATCATTTTTATCGTATATTTAATGAATTAATAGCAATAAATTGAAAATTCACAAAAACGTAGAAAAACAGCAAAATATTGCCTAATTCGATGATATTTTGGTTATATCACAAAACGGAAAAGGGAATGATAAACGTCAAAATATTGCTGAATTCGATGATTTTAGTACGAAACAAAATGCAAGAAAACTTGCTTAAAATGCAATATTATGCGAAAATCTGAGATTTGAAGGCCAAATCACATATCGTGATACTTCATGAAATAGTATCAAAATATTGGTAAAAATGAATATATTTACGTAATATCAAACTACATGAAAAACGTGAAAAAAGTCATTATTATACCAAATTTGAGGATTTTAACTTCGAATCATAAAGCGACGTTTCGTATTTTTTAGACCCTAGAAAAGACGTATAAAGATGTTGCTTCCAACACAAATGACAAAAATCAATGTGTTTTCATTAAAATTAACTAAAATGATCCTGATTTTCGGTTAATATTACCGATGGAAGATGTACAACCGTTCTAATCCGGTTGAAATGTCGATAAACTTAAAAACAGAACTTCTCCCCTTTTCAATATCTTACTCAGTATTTTAACGAGAAACAAATAGATGATTGAAAATGAAGTATTTAAGGTTATTTTCTGATCAATTATGTGTTTGCATAATTTTTATCGTATATTTAATGAATTAATAACAATAAACTGAAAATTCACAAAAACGTGGAAAGACGGAAAATATTGCCTAATTCGATGATATTTTGTTTAAATCACTTAAAGGAAAAGGGGATGATAAAGGTCAAAATATTGCTAAATTCGACGATTTTTAGTACAAAACAAAATGCAAGAAAACTTGCTTAAAAATGCACAATTTGCGAAATTCTGAGATTTGAAGGCCAAATCACATATCGTGAGAAAACATGAAGTAGTATCGAAATATTGGTAAAAACGAATATATATACGTAAAATCACATTGCATGAATAACGTGAAAAAAGTCACTATATTACCATATTTGAGGATTTTAACTTCAAATCATAGAGCGAGGTTTCGTATTATTTAGATCCAGGAAAAGACATATGACAATGTTGTTTCAAATACAAATGATAAAAATCAATGTGTTTTCATTAGAATTAACTAAAATGTTCCTGATTTTCCGTTTATATTACCGATGGAAGATGTACACGTAAATCCGCTCTATTCCGGCTGAAACGTCGATATATGCAATAAAAACCGAACTTCTCCCCTTTTCAATATCTTACTCAGTATTTCAACGAGAAACAAATAGATGATTAAAGGTAAAGTATTTAAGTTTATTATCTAATCAATTACGTGTTTGCATAATTTTTATCGTATATTTAATGAATTAATACCAATAAACTGAAAATTCAAAAAAACGTAGAAAAACGGCAAAATATTGCCTAATTCGATGATATTTTGTTTAAATCACATAAAGGAAAAGGGGATGATAAACGTCAAAATATTGCTAAATTCGATGATGTTTAGTATGGAACAAAATGCAAGAAAACTTGCTTAAAATGCAATATTATGCCAAAATCCTAGATATGAAGGCCAAATCAAATATTGTGATACTACATGAAATAGTATCGAAATATTGGTAAAAATGAATATATTTACGTAATATCAAACTACAAAAAAACGTGAAAAGAGTCACTATTATTCCAAATTTGTGGATTTTAACTTCGAATCATAAAGCGAGATTTCGTACTATTTAGATCCAAGAAAATACATATGACAATGTTGTTTCCAATACAAATGATAAAAATCAATGTGTTTTCATTAGAATTACCTAAAATGTTCCTGATTTTCCGTTTATATTACCGATGGAAGATGTACACGTAAAACCGCTCTAATCCGGCTGAAACGTCGATATATGCAATAAAAACAGAACTTCTCCCCTCTCCAATATCTTACTCAGTATTTTAACGAGAAACAAATAGTTGATTGAAAATGAAATGTTTAAGGTTAATTTCTAATCAATTATGTGTTTGCATCATTTTTATCGTATATTTAATGAATTAATAGCAATAAATTGAAAATTCACAAAAACGTAGAAAAACAGCAAAATATTGCCTAATTCGATGATATTTTGGTTATATCACAAAACGGAAAAGGGAATGATAAACGTCAAAATATTGCTGAATTCGATGATTTTAGTACGAAACAAAATGCAAGAAAACTTGCTTAAAATGCAATATTATGCGAAAATCTGAGATTTGAAGGCCAAATCACATATCGTGATACTTCATGAAATAGTATCAAAATATTGGTAAAAATGAATATATTTACGTAATATCAAACTACATGAAAAACGTGAAAAAAGTCATTATTATACCAAATTTGAGGATTTTAACTTCGAATCATAAAGCGACGTTTCGTATTTTTTAGACCCTAGAAAAGACGTATAAAGATGTTGCTTCCAACACAAATGACAAAAATCAATGTGTTTTCATTAAAATTAACTAAAATGTTCCTGATTTTCGGATTATATTACCGATGGAAGATGTACAACCGTTCTAATCCGGTTGAAACGTCGATATATGCAATAAAAACAGAACTTCTCCCCTTTTCAATATCTTACTCAATATTTTAACGAGAAACAAATAGATGATTGAAAATGAAGTATTTAAGGTTATTTTCTGATCAATTATGTGTTTGCATAATTTTTATCGTATATTTAATGAATTAATAACAATAAACTAAAAATTCACAAAAACGTGGAAAGACGGAAAATATTGCCTAATTCGATGATATTTTGCTTAAGTCACTTAAAGGAAAAGGGGATGATAATGGTCAAAATATTGCTAAATTCGATGATTTTTAGAACAAAACAAAATGCAAGAAAACTTGCCTAAAAATGCAAAATTTGCGAAATTCTGAGATTTGAAGGCCAAATCACATATCGTGAGAAAACTTGAATTAGTATCGAAATATTGGTAAAAACGAATATATATACGTAAAATCACACTACATGAATAACGTGAAAAATGTCACTATATTACCATATTTGAGGATTTTAACTACAAATCATAGAGCGAGGTTTCGTATTATTTAGATCCAAGAAAAGACATATGACAATGTGGTTTCAAATACAAATGATAAAAATCAATGTGTTTTCATTAGAATTACCTAAAATGTTCCTGATTTTCCGTTTATATTACCGATGGAAGATGTACACGTAAAACCGCTCTAATCCGGCTGAAACATCGATATATGCAAAAAAAACAGAACTTCTCCCCTCTCCAATATCTTACTCAGTATTTTAACGAGAAACAAATAGTTGATTGAAAATGAAATGTTTAAGGTTAATTTCTAATCAATTATGTGTTTGCATCATTTTTATCGTATATTTAATGAATTAATAGCAATAAATTGAAAATTCACAAAAACGTAGAAAAACAGCAAAATATTGCCTAATTCGATGATATTTTGGTTATATCACAAAACGGAAAAGGGAATGATAAACGTCAAAATATTGCTGAATTCGATGATTTTAGTACGAAACAAAATGCAAGAAAACTTGCTTAAAATGCAATATTATGCGAAAATCTGAGATTTGAAGGCCAAATCACATATCGTGATACTTCATGAAATAGTATCAAAATATTGGTAAAAATGAATATATTTACGTAATATCAAACTACATGAAAAACGTGAAAAAAGTCATTATTATACCAAATTTGAGGATTTTAACTTCGAATCATAAAGCGACGTTTCGTATTTTTTAGACCCTAGAAAAGACGTATAAAGATGTTGCTTCCAACACAAATGACAAAAATCAATGTGTTTTCATTAAAATTAACTAAAATGATCCTGATTTTCGGTTAATATTACCGATGGAAGATGTACAACCGTTCTAATCCGGTTGAAATGTCGATAAACTTAAAAACAGAACTTCTCCCCTTTTCAATATCTTACTCAGTATTTTAACGAGAAACAAATAGATGATTGAAAATGAAGTATTTAAGGTTATTTTCTGATCAATTATGTGTTTGCATAATTTTTATCGTATATTTAATGAATTAATAACAATAAACTGAAAATTCACAAAAACGTGGAAAGACGGAAAATATTGCCTAATTCGATGATATTTTGTTTAAATCACTTAAAGGAAAAGGGGATGATAAAGGTCAAAATATTGCTAAATTCGACGATTTTTAGTACAAAACAAAATGCAAGAAAACTTGCTTAAAAATGCACAATTTGCGAAATTCTGAGATTTGAAGGCCAAATCACATATCGTGAGAAAACATGAAGTAGTATCGAAATATTGGTAAAAACGAATATATATACGTAAAATCACATTGCATGAATAACGTGAAAAAAGTCACTATATTACCATATTTGAGGATTTTAACTTCAAATCATAGAGCGAGGTTTCGTATTATTTAGATCCAGGAAAAGACATATGACAATGTTGTTTCAAATACAAATGATAAAAATCAATGTGTTTTCATTAGAATTAACTAAAATGTTCCTGATTTTCCGTTTATATTACCGATGGAAGATGTACACGTAAATCCGCTCTATTCCGGCTGAAACGTCGATATATGCAATAAAAACCGAACTTCTCCCCTTTTCAATATCTTACTCAGTATTTCAACGAGAAACAAATAGATGATTAAAGGTAAAGTATTTAAGTTTATTATCTAATCAATTACGTGTTTGCATAATTTTTATCGTATATTTAATGAATTAATACCAATAAACTGAAAATTCAAAAAAACGTAGAAAAACGGCAAAATATTGCCTAATTCGATGATATTTTGTTTAAATCACATAAAGGAAAAGGGGATGATAAACGTCAAAATATTGCTAAATTCGATGATGTTTAGTATGGAACAAAATGCAAGAAAACTTGCTTAAAATGCAATATTATGCCAAAATCCTAGATATGAAGGCCAAATCAAATATTGTGATACTACATGAAATAGTATCGAAATATTGGTAAAAATGAATATATTTACGTAATATCAAACTACAAAAAAACGTGAAAAGAGTCACTATTATTCCAAATTTGTGGATTTTAACTTCGAATCATAAAGCGAGATTTCGTACTATTTAGATCCAAGAAAATACATATGACAATGTTGTTTCCAATACAAATAATAAAAATCAATGTGTTTTTATTAGAATTAACTAAAATGTTCCTGATTTTCCGTTTTTATTACCGATGGAAGATGTACACGTTAAACCGCTCTATTCCGGCTGAAACGTCGATATATGCAATAAAAACCGAACTTCTCCCCCTTTTCAATATCTTACTCAGTATTTCAACGAGAAACAAATAGATGATTAAAGGTAAAGTATTTAAGTTTATTATCTAATCAATTACGTGTTTGCGTCATTTTTATGGTATATTTAATGAATTAATACCAATAAACTGAAAATTCACAAAAAATGGAAAAACGGCAAAATATTGCCTAATTCGATGATATTTTGTTGAAATCACATAAAGGAAAAGGGGATGATAAACGTCAAAATGTTGCTAAATTCGATGATGTTTAGTATGAAACAAAATGCAAGAAAACTTGCTTAAAATGCAATATTATGCGAAAATCTGAGATATGCAGGCCAAATCTTATTTCGTGATACTACATGAAATAGTATCGAAATATTGGTAAAAATGAATATATTTACGTAATATCAAACTACATGAAAAACGTAAAGAGAGTCACAATTATTCCAAATTTGTGGATTTTAACTACGAATCATAAAGCGAGGATTCGTATTATTTAGATCCAAGAAAAGACATATGACAATGTTGTTTCCCATACAAATGATAAAAATCAATGTGTTTTCATTAGAATTAACTAAAATGTTCCTAATTTTCCGTTTATATTACCGATGGAAGATGTACACGTAAAACCGCTCTTTTCCGGCAGAAACGTCGATATATGCAATAAAAACCGAACTTCTCCCTTTTCAATATCTTACTCAGTATTTCCACGAGAAACAAATAGACGATTAAAGGTGAAGTATTTAAGTTTATTATTTAATCAATTACGTGTTTGCATCAATTTTATCGTATATTTAATGAATTAATAACAATAAAATGAAAACTCTCAAAAACGTGGAAAAATGGCAAAATATTGCCGAATTCGATGATATTTTGTTTAAATCACATAAAGGAAAAGGGGATGATAAACGTCAAAATATTGCTGAATTCGATGATTTTTCGTACGAAACAAAATGCAAGAAAATTTGCTTAAAATGTAATATTATGCCAAAATCTGAGATTTGAAGGCCAAATCACATACCGTGATACTACATGAAATAGTAACGAAATTCTGGTAAAAATGAATATATTTACGTAATATCAAACTTCATGAAAAACGTAAAAAAAGTCAATATTATTCCAAATTTGAGGATTTTAACTTCGAATCATAGAGCGAGGTTTCGTATTATTTAGATCCAAGAAAAGACATATGACAATGTTGTTTCCAATACAAATGATAAAAATCAATGTGTTTTCATTAGAATTAACTAAAATGTTCCTGATTTTCCGTTTATATTACCGATGTAAAATGTACACGTAAAACCGCTCTATTTCGGCTGAAACTTCGATAAATGCAATAAAAACCGAACTTCTCCCCTTTTCAATATCTTACTCAGTATTTCAACGAGAAACAAATAGATGATTAAAGGTAAAGTATTTAAGTTTATTATCTAATCAATTACGTGTTTGCATCATTTTTATCGTATATTTAATGAATTAATACCAATAAACTGAAAATTCACAAAAACGTAGAAAAACGGCAAAATATTGCCTAATTCGATGATATTTTCTTAAATCACTTAAAGGAAAAGGGGATGATAAACGTCAAAATATTGCTAAATTCGATGATATTTAGTATGAAACAAAATGCAAGAAAACTTGCTCAAAATGCAATATTATGCAAAAATCTGAGATATGAAGACCAAATCACATATCGTGATACTACATGAAATGATATCGAAATATTGGTAAAAATGAATATATTTACGTAATATCAAACTACATGAAAAACGTGAAGAGAGTCACTATTATTCCAAATTTGTGGATTTTAACTTCGAATCATAAAGCAAGGTTTCGTATTATTTAGATCCAAGAAAAGACATATGACAATGTTGTTTCCAATACAAATGATTAAAATCAATGTGTTCTCATTAGAATTAACTAAAATGTTCCTGATTTTCCGTTTATATTACCGATGGAAGATGTACACGTAAAATCGCTCTTTTCCGGCTGAAACGTCGATATATGCAATAAAAACGGAACTTCTCCCTTTTCAATATCTTACTCAGTATATCAACGAGAAACAAATAGACGATTAAAGGTGAAGTATTTAAGTTTATTATTTATTCAATTACGTGTTTGCATCATTTTTATCGTATATTTAATGAATTAATACCAATAAAATGAAAATTCTCAAAAACGTGGAAAAACGGCAAAATATTGCCTAATTCGATGATATTTTGTTTAAATCTACATAAAGGAAAAGGGGATGATTAACGTCAAAATATTGCTAAATTCGATGATTTTTCGTACGAAACAAAATGCAAGAAAACTTGCTTAAAATGCAATATTATGCGAAATTCTGAGATTTGAAGGCCAAATCACATATCGTAATACTACATGAAATTGTATCGAAATATTGGTAAAAATGAATATATTTACGTAAAATCAAACTACATGATTAACGTGAAAAAGTCACTATTTTACCATATTTGAGGATTTTAACTTCGAATCATTAAGCGAAGTTTCGTATTATTTAGATCCAAGAAAAGACATATGACAATGTTGTTTCCAATAGAAATGATAAAAAATAATGTGTTTTCATTTGAATGAACTAAAAAGTTCCTGATTTTCCGTTTATATTACTGATGGAAGAAGTACACGTAGAACCGCTCTATTCCGGCTGAAACGTCGATATATGCAATTAAAACCGAACTACTCACCTTTTCAATATCTTACTCAGTATTTCAACGAGAAACAAATAGATGATTAAAGGTAAAGAATTTAAGTTTATTATCTAATCAATTACGTGTTTGCATCATTTTTATTGTATATTTAATGAATTAATACCAATAAACTGAAAATTCACAAAAACGTGGAAAAACGGTAAAATATTGCCTAATTCGATGATATTTTGTTTAAATCACTTAAAGGAAAAGGGGATGATAAACGTCAAAATATTGCTAAATACGATGATGTTTAGTATGAAACAAAATGCAAGAAAACTTGCTCAAAATGCAATATTATGCAAAAATCTGAGATATGAAGGCCAAATCACATATCGTGAAACTACATGAAATAATATCGAAATATTGGTAAAAATGAATATATTTACGTAAAATCAAACTACATGATTAACGTGAAAAAGTCACTATTTTACCATATTTGAGGATTTTAACTTCGAATCATTAAGCGAAGTTTCGTATTATTTAGATCCAAGAAAAGACATATGACAATGTTGTTTCCAATAGAAATGATAAAAAATAATGTGTTTTCATTTGAATGAACTAAAAAGTTCCTTATTTTCCGTTTATATTACTGATGGAAGAAGTACACGTAGAACCGCTCTATTCCGGCTGAAACGTCGATATATGCAATTAAAACCGAACTTCTCACCTTTTCAATATCTTACTCAGTATTTCAACGAGAAACAAATAGATGATTAAAGGTGAAGTATTTAAGTTTATTATCTAATCAATTACGTGTTTGCATCATTTTTATCGTATATTTAATGAATTAATACCAATAAACAGAAAATTCACAAATACGTGGAAAAACGGCAAAATATTGCCTAATTCGATGATATTTTGTTTAAATCACTTAAAGGAAAAGGGGATGATAAACGTAAAAATATTGCTAAATTCGATGATGTTTTGTACAAAACAAAATGCAAGAAAACTTGCTTAAAATGCAATATTATGCCAAAATCCTAGATATGAAGGCCAAATCACATATCGTGATTCTACATGAAATAGTATCGAAATATTGGTAAAAATGAATATATTTACGTAATATCAAACTACATAAAAAACGTGAAAAGAGTCACTATTATTCCAAATTTGTGGATTTTAACTTCGAATCATAAAGCGAGATTTCGTATTATTTAGATCCAAGAAAAGACATGACAATGTTGTTTCCAATAAAAATGATAAAAATCAATGTGTTGTTATTAGAATTAACTAAAATGTTCCTGATTTTCCGTTTATATTACCGATGGAAGATGTACACGTAAAACCGCTCTATTCCGGCTGAAACGTCGATATATGCATTAAAAACCGAACTTCTCCCCTTTTCAATATCTTACTCAGTATTTCAACGAGAAACAAATAGATGATTAAAGGTAAAGAATTTAAGTTTATTATCTAATCAATTACGTGTTTGCATCATTTTTATCGTGTATGTAATGAATTAATACCAATAAACTGTAAATTCACAAAAACGTGGTAAAACGGCAAAATATTGCCTAATTCGATGATATTTTGTTTAAATCACTTAAAGGAAAAGGGGATGATAAACGTCAAAATATTGCTAAATACGATGATGTTTAGTATGAAACAAAATGCAAGAAAACTTGCTCAAAATGCAATATTATGCAAAAATCGGAGATATGAAGGCCAAATCACATATCGTGAAACTACATGAAATAATATCGAAATATTGGTAAAAATGAATATATTTACGTAATATCAAACTACATGAAAAACGTGAAGAGAGTCACTATTATTCCAAATTTGTGGATTTTAACTTCGAATCATAAAGCGAGGTTTCGTATTATTTAGATCCAAGAAAAGACATATGACAATGTTGTTTCCAATACAAATGATAAAAATCAAAGTGTTTTCATTAGAATTAACTAAAATGTTCCTGATTTTCCGTTTATATTACCGATGGAAGATGTACACGTAAAACTGCTCTATTCCGACTGAAACGTCGATATATGCAATAAAAACCGGAGTTCTCCCCTTTTCAATATCTTACTCAGTATTTTAACGAGAAACAAATAGATGATTGAAAATGAAGTATTTAAGGATATTATCTAATCAATTATGTGTTTGCATTATTTTTATCGCATATATAATGAATTAATACCTATAGACTGAAAATTTACAAAAACGTGGAAAAACGGCAAAATGTTGCCTAATTCGATGATACTTTGTTTAAATCAAATAAAGGAAAAGGGGATGATAAACGTCAAAATGTTGCTAAATTCGATGATTTTTCGTACGAAACAAAATGCAAGAGAACTTGCTTAAAATGCAATATTATGCGAAATTCTGAGATTTGATGGCCAAATCACATATCGTGAGACTACATGAAATAGTATCGAAATATTGGTAAAAATGAATATATTTACGTAATATCAAACTACATGAAAAACGTGAAAAAAGTCACTATTTAACCATATTTGAGGATTTTAACTTCAAATCATAAAGCGAGATTTCGTATTATTTAGATCCAAAAAAAGACATATGACAATGTTGTTTCCAATACAAATGATAAAAATCAATGTGATTTCATTAGAATTAACTAAAATGTTCCTAATTTTCCGTTTATATTACCGATGGAAGATGTACACGTAAAACCGCTCTTTTCCGGCAGAAACGTCGATATATGCAATAAAAACCGAACTTCTCCCTTTTCAATATCTTACTCAGTATTTCAACGAGAAACAAATAGACGATTAAAGGTGAAGTATTTAAGTTTATTATTTAATCAATTACGTGTTTGCATCATTTTTATCGTATATTTAATGAATTAATACCAATAAACTGAAAATTCAAAAAACGTAGAAAAACGGCAAAATATTGCCTAATTCGATGATATTTTGTTTAAATCACATAAAGGAAAAGGGGATGATAAACGTCAAAATATTGCTAAATTCGATGATGTTTAGTATGAAACAAAATGCAAGAAAACTTGCTTAAAATGCAATATTATGCCAAAATCCTAGATATGAAGGCCAAATCACATATTGTGATACTACATGAAATAGTATCGAAATATTGGTAAAAATGAATATATTTACGTAATATCAAACTACAAAAAAACGTGAAAAGAGTCACTATTATTCCAAATTTGTGGATTTTAACTTCGAATCATAAAGCGAGATTTCGTACTATTTAGATCCAAGAAAATACATATGACAATGTTGTTTCCAATACAAATAATAAAAATCAATGTGTTTTTATTAGAATTAACTAAAATGTTCCTGATTTTCCGTTTTTATTACCGATGGAAGATGTACACGTTAAACCGCTCTATTCCGGCTGAAACGTCGATATATGCAATAAAAACCGAACTTCTCCCCCTTTTCAATATCTTACTCAGTATTTCAACGAGAAACAAATAGATGATTAAAGGTAAAGTATTTAAGTTTATTATCTAATCAATTACGTGTTTGCGTCATTTTTATGGTATATTTAATGAATTAATACCAATAAACTGAAAATTCACAAAAAATGGAAAAACGGCAAAATATTGCCTAATTCGATGATATTTTGTTGAAATCACATAAAGGAAAAGGGGATGATAAACGTCAAAATGTTGCTAAATTCGATGATGTTTAGTATGAAACAAAATGCAAGAAAACTTGCTTAAAATGCAATATTATGCGAAAATCTGAGATATGCAGGCCAAATCTTATTTCGTGATACTACATGAAATAGTATCGAAATATTGGTAAAAATGAATATATTTACGTAATATCAAACTACATGAAAAACGTAAAGAGAGTCACAATTATTCCAAATTTGTGGATTTTAACTACGAATCATAAAGCGAGGATTCGTATTATTTAGATCCAAGAAAAGACATATGACAATGTTGTTTCCCATACAAATGATAAAAATCAATGTGTTTTCATTAGAATTAACTAAAATGTTCCTAATTTTCCGTTTATATTACCGATGGAAGATGTACACGTAAAACCGCTCTTTTCCGGCAGAAACGTCGATATATGCAATAAAAACCGAACTTCTCCCTTTTCAATATCTTACTCAGTATTTCCACGAGAAACAAATAGACGATTAAAGGTGAAGTATTTAAGTTTATTATTTAATCAATTACGTGTTTGCATCATTTTTATCGTATATTTAATGAATTAATAACAATAAAATGAAAACTCTCAAAAACGTGGAAAAATGGCAAAATATTGCCGAATTCGATGATATTTTGTTTAAATCACATAAAGGAAAAGGGGATGATAAACGTCAAAATATTGCTGAATTCGATGATTTTTCGTACGAAACAAAATGCAAGAAAATTTGCTTAAAATGTAATATTATGCCAAAATCTGAGATTTGAAGGCCAAATCACATACCGTGATACTACATGAAATAGTAACGAAATTCTGGTAAAAATGAATATATTTACGTAATATCAAACTTCATGAAAAACGTAAAAAAAGTCAATATTATTCCAAATTTGAGGATTTTAACTTCGAATCATAGAGCGAGGTTTCGTATTATTTAGATCCAAGAAAAGACATATGACAATGTTGTTTCCAATACAAATGATAAAAATCAATGTGTTTTCATTAGAATTAACTAAAATGTTCCTGATTTTCCGTTTATATTACCGATGTAAAATGTACACGTAAAACCGCTCTATTTCGGCTGAAACTTCGATAAATGCAATAAAAACCGAACTTCTCCCCTTTTCAATATCTTACTCAGTATTTCAACGAGAAACAAATAGATGATTAAAGGTAAAGTATTTAAGTTTATTATCTAATCAATTACGTGTTTGCATCATTTTTATCGTATATTTAATGAATTAATACCAATAAACTGAAAATTCACAAAAACGTAGAAAAACGGCAAAATATTGCCTAATTCGATGATATTTTCTTAAATCACTTAAAGGAAAAGGGGATGATAAACGTCAAAATATTGCTAAATTCGATGATATTTAGTATGAAACAAAATGCAAGAAAACTTGCTCAAAATGCAATATTATGCAAAAATCTGAGATATGAAGACCAAATCACATATCGTGATACTACATGAAATGATATCGAAATATTGGTAAAAATGAATATATTTACGTAATATCAAACTACATGAAAAACGTGAAGAGAGTCACTATTATTCCAAATTTGTGGATTTTAACTTCGAATCATAAAGCAAGGTTTCGTATTATTTAGATCCAAGAAAAGACATATGACAATGTTGTTTCCAATACAAATGATTAAAATCAATGTGTTCTCATTAGAATTAACTAAAATGTTCCTGATTTTCCGTTTATATTACCGATGGAAGATGTACACGTAAAATCGCTCTTTTCCGGCTGAAACGTCGATATATGCAATAAAAACGGAACTTCTCCCTTTTCAATATCTTACTCAGTATATCAACGAGAAACAAATAGACGATTAAAGGTGAAGTATTTAAGTTTATTATTTATTCAATTACGTGTTTGCATCATTTTTATCGTATATTTAATGAATTAATACCAATAAAATGAAAATTCTCAAAAACGTGGAAAAACGGCAAAATATTGCCTAATTCGATGATATTTTGTTTAAATCTACATAAAGGAAAAGGGGATGATTAACGTCAAAATATTGCTAAATTCGATGATTTTTCGTACGAAACAAAATGCAAGAAAACTTGCTTAAAATGCAATATTATGCGAAATTCTGAGATTTGAAGGCCAAATCACATATCGTAATACTACATGAAATTGTATCGAAATATTGGTAAAAATGAATATATTTACGTAAAATCAAACTACATGATTAACGTGAAAAAGTCACTATTTTACCATATTTGAGGATTTTAACTTCGAATCATTAAGCGAAGTTTCGTATTATTTAGATCCAAGAAAAGACATATGACAATGTTGTTTCCAATAGAAATGATAAAAAATAATGTGTTTTCATTTGAATGAACTAAAAAGTTCCTGATTTTCCGTTTATATTACTGATGGAAGAAGTACACGTAGAACCGCTCTATTCCGGCTGAAACGTCGATATATGCAATTAAAACCGAACTTCTCACCTTTTCAATATCTTACTCAGTATTTCAACGAGAAACAAATAGATGATTAAAGGTAAAGAATTTAAGTTTATTATCTAATCAATTACGTGTTTGCATCATTTTTATTGTATATTTAATGAATTAATACCAATAAACTGAAAATTCACAAAAACGTGGAAAAACGGCAAAATATTGCCTAATTCGATGATATTTTGTTTAAATCACTTAAAGGAAAAGGGGATGATAAACGTCAAAATATTGCTAAATACGATGATGTTTAGTATGAAACAAAATGCAAGAAAACTTGCTCAAAATGCAATATTATGCAAAAATCTGAGATATGAAGGCCAAATCACATATCGTGAAACTACATGAAATAATATCGAAATATTGGTAAAAATGAATATATTTACGTAAAATCAAACTACATGATTAACGTGAAAAAGTCACTATTTTACCATATTTGAGGATTTTAACTTCGAATCATTAAGCGAAGTTTCGTATTATTTAGATCCAAGAAAAGACATATGACAATGTTGTTTCCAATAGAAATGATAAAAAATAATGTGTTTTCATTTGAATGAACTAAAAAGTTCCTTATTTTCCGTTTATATTACTGATGGAAGAAGTACACGTAGAACCGCTCTATTCCGGCTGAAACGTCGATATATGCAATTAAAACCGAACTTCTCACCTTTTCAATATCTTACTCAGTATTTCAACGAGAAACAAATAGATGATTAAAGGTGAAGTATTTAAGTTTATTATCTAATCAATTACGTGTTTGCATCATTTTTATCGTATATTTAATGAATTAATACCAATAAACAGAAAATTCACAAATACGTGGAAAAACGGCAAAATATTGCCTAATTCGATGATATTTTGTTTAAATCACTTAAAGGAAAAGGGGATGATAAACGTCAAAATATTGCTAAATTCGATGATGTTTTGTACAAAACAAAATGCAAGAAAACTTGCTTAAAATGCAATATTATGCCAAAATCCTAGATATGAAGGCCAAATCACATATCGTGATTCTACATGAAATAGTATCGAAATATTGGTAAAAATGAATATATTTACGTAATATCAAACTACATAAAAAACGTGAAAAGAGTCACTATTATTCCAAATTTGTGGATTTTAACTTCGAATCATAAAGCGAGATTTCGTATTATTTAGATCCAAGAAAAGACATGACAATGTTGTTTCCAATAAAAATGATAAAAATCAATGTGTTGTTATTAGAATTAACTAAAATGTTCCTGATTTTCCGTTTATATTACCGATGGAAGATGTACACGTAAAACCGCTCTATTCCGGCTGAAACGTCGATATATGCAATAAAAACCGAACTTCTCCCCTTTTCAATATCTTACTCAGTATTTCAACGAGAAACAAATAGATGATTAAAGGTAAAGAATTTAAGTTTATTATCTAATCAATTACGTGTTTGCATCATTTTTATCGTGTATGTAATGAATTAATACCAATAAACTGTAAATTCACAAAAACGTGGTAAAACGGCAAAATATTGCCTAATTCGATGATATTTTGTTTAAATCACTTAAAGGAAAAGGGGATGATAAACGTCAAAATATTGCTAAATACGATGATGTTTAGTATGAAACAAAATGCAAGAAAACTTGCTCAAAATGCAATATTATGCAAAAATCGGAGATATGAAGGCCAAATCACATATCGTGAAACTACATGAAATAATATCGAAATATTGGTAAAAATGAATATATTTACGTAATATCAAACTACATGAAAAACGTGAAGAGAGTCACTATTATTCCAAATTTGTGGATTTTAACTTCGAATCATAAAGCGAGGTTTCGTATTATTTAGATCCAAGAAAAGACATATGACAATGTTGTTTCCAATACAAATGATAAAAATCAAAGTGTTTTCATTAGAATTAACTAAAATGTTCCTGATTTTCCGTTTATATTACCGATGGAAGATGTACACGTAAAACTGCTCTATTCCGACTGAAACGTCGATATATGCAATAAAAACCGGAGTTCTCCCCTTTTCAATATCTTACTCAGTATTTTAACGAGAAACAAATAGATGATTGAAAATGAAGTATTTAAGGATATTATCTAATCAATTATGTGTTTGCATTATTTTTATCGCATATATAATGAATTAATACCTATAGACTGAAAATTTACAAAAACGTGGAAAAACGGCAAAATGTTGCCTAATTCGATGATACTTTGTTTAAATCAAATAAAGGAAAAGGGGATGATAAACGTCAAAATGTTGCTAAATTCGATGATTTTTCGTACGAAACAAAATGCAAGAGAACTTGCTTAAAATGCAATATTATGCGAAATTCTGAGATTTGATGGCCAAATCACATATCGTGAGACTACATGAAATAGTATCGAAATATTGGTAAAAATGAATATATTTACGTAATATCAAACTACATGAAAAACGTGAAAAAAGTCACTATTTAACCATATTTGAGGATTTTAACTTCAAATCATAAAGCGAGATTTCGTATTATTTAGATCCAAAAAAAGACATATGACAATGTTGTTTCCAATACAAATGATAAAAATCAATGTGATTTCATTAGAATTAACTAAAATGTTCCTAATTTTCCGTTTATATTACCGATGGAAGATGTACACGTAAAACCGCTCTTTTCCGGCAGAAACGTCGATATATGCAATAAAAACCGAACTTCTCCCTTTTCAATATCTTACTCAGTATTTCCACGAGAAACAAATAGACGATTAAAGGTGAAGTATTTAAGTTTATTATTTAATCAATTACGTGTTTGCATCATTTTTATCGTATATTTAATGAATTAATAACAATAAAATGAAAACTCTCAAAAACGTGGAAAAATGGCAAAATATTGCCGAATTCGATGATATTTTGTTTAAATCACATAAAGGAAAAGGGGATGATAAACGTCAAAATATTGCTGAATTCGATGATTTTTCGTACGAAACAAAATGCAAGAAAATTTGCTTAAAATGCAATATTATGCCAAAATCTGAGATTTGAAGGCCAAATCACATACCGTGATACTACATGAATTAGTAACGAAATTCTGGTAAAAATGAATATATTTACGTAATATCAAACTTCATGAAAAACGTGAAAAAAGTCAATATTATTCCAAATTTGAGGATTTTAACTTCGAATCATAGAGCGAGGTTTCGTATTATTTAGATCCAAGAAAAGACATATGACAATGTTGTTTCCAATACAAATGATAAAAATCAATGTGTTTTTATTAGAATTAACTAAAATGTTCCTGATTTTCCGTTTATATTACCGATGTAAAATGTACACGTAAAACCGCTCTATTTCGGCTGAAACTTCGATAAATGCAATAAAAACCGAACTTCTCCCCTTTTCAATATCTTACTCAGTATTTCAACGAGAAACAAATAGATGATTAAAGGTAAAGTATTTAAGCTTATTATCTAATCAATTACGTGTTTGCATCATTTTTATCGTATATTTAATGAATTAATACCAATAAACTGAAAATTCACAAAAACGTAGAAAAACGGCAAAATATTGCCTAATTCGATGATATTTTCTTAAATCACTTAAAGGAAAAGGGGATGATAAACGTCAAAATATTGCTAAATTCGATGATATTTAGTATGAAACAAAATGCAAGAAAACTTGCTCAAAATGCAATATTATGCAAAAATCTGAGATATGAAGGCCAAATCACATATCGTGATACTACATGAAATGATATCGAAATATTGGTAAAAATGAATATATTTACGTAATATCAAACTACATGAAAAACGTGAAGAGAGTCACTATTATTCCAAATTTGTGGATTTTAACTTCGAATCATAAAGCAAGGTTTCGTATTATTTAGGTCCAAGAAAAGACATATGACAATGTTGTTTCCAATACAAATGATAAAAATCAATGTGTTCTCATTAGAATTAACTAAAATGTTCCTGATTTTCCGTTTATATTACCGATGGAAGATGTACACGTAAAATCGCTCTTTTCCGGCTGAAACGTCGATATATGCAATAAAAACGGAACTTCTCCCTTTTCAATATCTTACTCAGTATATCATCGAGAAACAAATAGACGATTAAAGGTGAAGTATTTAAGTTTATTATTTATTCAATTACGTGTTTGCATCATTTTTATCGTATATTTAATGAATTAATACCAATAAAATTAAAATTCTCAAAAACGTGGAAAAACGGCAAAATATTGCCTAATTCGATGATATTTTGTTTAAATCTACATAAAGGAAAAGGGGATGATTAAAGTCAAAATATTGCTAAATTCGATGATTTTTCGTACGAAACAAAATGCAAGAAAACTTGCTTAAAATGCAATATTATGCGAAATTCTGAGATTTGAAGGCCAAATCACATATCGTAATACTACATGAAATTGTATCGAAATATTGGTAAAAATTAATATATTTACGTAAAATCAAGCTACATGATTAACGTGAAAATGTCACTATTTTACCATATTTGAGGATTTTAACTTCGAATCATTAAGCGAAGTTTCGTATTATTTAGATCCAAGAAAAGACATATGACAATGTTGTTTCCAATAGAAATGATAAAAAATAATGTGTTTTCATTTGAATGAACTAAAAAGTTCCTGATTTTTCGTTTATATTACTGATGGAAGAAGTACACGTAGAACCGCTCTATTCCAACTGAAACGTCGATATATGCAATTAAAACCGAACTTCTCACCTTTTCAATATCTTACTCAGTATTTCAACGAGAAACAAATAGATGATTAAAGGTGAAGTATTTAAGTTTATTATCTAATCAATTACGTGTTTGCATCATTTTTATCGTATATTTAATGAATTAATACCAATAAACTGAAAATTCACAAAAACGTGGAAAAACGGCAAAATATTGCCTAATTCGATGATATTTTGTTTAAATCACTTAAAGGAAAAGGGGATGATAAACGTCAAAATATTGCTAAATTCGATGATGTTTTGTACGAAACAAAATGCAAGAAAACTTGCTTAAAATGCAATATTATGCCAAAATCCTAGATATGAAGGCCAAATCACATATCGTGATTCTACATGAAATAGTATCGAAATATTGGTAAAAATGAATATATTTACGTAATATCAAACTACATAAAAAACGTGAAAAGAGTCACTATTATTCCAAATTTGTGGATTTTAACTTCGAATCATAAAGCGAGATTTCGTATTATTTAGATCCAAGAAAAGACATGACAATGTTGTTTCCAATAAAAATGATAAAAATCAATGTGTTGTTATTAGAATTAACTAAAATGTTCCTGATTTTCCGTTTATATTACCGATGGAAGATGTACACGTAAAACCGCTCTATTCCGGCTGAAACGTCGATATATGCAATAAAAACCGAACTTCTCCCCTTTTCAATATCTTACTCAGTATTTCAACGAGAAACAAATAGATGATTAAAGGTAAAGAATTTAAGTTTATTATCTAATCAATTACGTGTTTGCATCATTTTTATCGTGTATGTAATGAATTAATACCAATAAACTGTAAATTCACAAAAACGTGGTAAAACGGCAAAATATTGCCTAATTCGATGATATTTTGTTTAAATCACTTAAAGGAAAAGGGGATGATAAACGTCAAAATATTGCTAAATACGATGATGTTTAGTATGAAACAAAATGCAAGAAAACTTGCTCAAAATGCAATATTATGCAAAAATCGGAGATATGAAGGCCAAATCACATATCGTGAAACTACATGAAATAATATCGAAATATTGGTAAAAATGAATATATTTACGTAATATCAAACTACATGAAAAACGTGAAGAGAGTCACTATTATTCCAAATTTGTGGATTTTAACTTCGAATCATAAAGCGAGGTTTCGTATTATTTAGATCCAAGAAAAGACATATGACAATGTTGTTTCCAATACAAATGATAAAAATCAAAGTGTTTTCATTAGAATTAACTAAAATGTTCCTGATTTTCCGTTTATATTACCGATGGAAGATGTACACGTAAAACTGCTCTATTCCGACTGAAACGTCGATATATGCAATAAAAACCGGAGTTCTCCCCTTTTCAATATCTTACTCAGTATTTTAACGAGAAACAAATAGATGATTGAAAATGAAGTATTTAAGGATATTATCTAATCAATTATGTGTTTGCATTATTTTTATCGCATATATAATGAATTAATACCTATAGACTGAAAATTTACAAAAACGTGGAAAAACGGCAAAATGTTGCCTAATTCGATGATACTTTGTTTAAATCAAATAAAGGAAAAGGGGATGATAAACGTCAAAATGTTGCTAAATTCGATGATTTTTCGTACGAAACAAAATGCAAGAGAACTTGCTTAAAATGCAATATTATGCGAAATTCTGAGATTTGATGGCCAAATCACATATCGTGAGACTACATGAAATAGTATCGAAATATTGGTAAAAATGAATATATTTACGTAATATCAAACTACATGAAAAACGTGAAAAAAGTCACTATTTAACCATATTTGAGGATTTTAACTTCAAATCATAAAGCGAGATTTCGTATTATTTAGATCCAAAAAAAGACATATGACAATGTTGTTTCCAATACAAATGATAAAAATCAATGTGATTTCATTAGAATTAACTAAAATGTTCCTAATTTTCCGTTTATATTACCGATGGAAGATGTACACGTAAAACCGCTCTTTTCCGGCAGAAACGTCGATATATGCAATAAAAACCGAACTTCTCCCTTTTCAATATCTTACTCAGTATTTCCACGAGAAACAAATAGACGATTAAAGGTGAAGTATTTAAGTTTATTATTTAATCAATTACGTGTTTGCATCATTTTTATCGTATATTTAATGAATTAATAACAATAAAATTAAAACTCTCAAAAACGTGGAAAAATGGCAAAATATTGCCGAATTCGATGATATTTTGTTTAAATCACATAAAGGAAAAGGGGATGATAAACGTCAAAATATTGCTGAATTCGATGATTTTTCGTACGAAACAAAATGCAAGAAAATTTGCTTAAAATGCAATATTATGCCAAAATCTGAGATTTGAAGGCCAAATCACATACCGTGATACTACATGAAATAGTAACGAAATTCTGGTAAAAATGAATATATTTACGTAATATCAAACTTCATGAAAAACGTGAAAAAAGTCAATATTATTCCAAATTTGAGGATTTTAACTTCGAATCATAGAGCGAGGTTTCGTATTATTTAGATCCAAGAAAAGACATATGACAATGTTGTTTCCAATACAAATGATAAAAATCAATGTGTTTTCATTAGAATTAACTAAAATGTTCCTGATTTTCCGTTTATATTACCGATGTAAAATGTACACGTAAAACCGCTCTATTTCGGCTGAAACTTCGATAAATGCAATAAAAACCGAACTTCTCCCCTTTTCAATATCTTACTCAGTATTTCAACGAGAAACAAATAGATGATTAAAGGTAAAGTATTTAAGCTTATTATCTAATCAATTACGTGTTTGCATCATTTTTATCGTATATTTAATGAATTAATACCAATAAACTGAAAATTCACAAAAACGTAGAAAAACGGCAAAATATTGCCTAATTCGATGATATTTTCTTAAATCACTTAAAGGAAAAGGGGATGATAAACGTCAAAATATTGCTAAATTCGATGATATTTAGTATGAAACAAAATGCAATATTATGCAAAAATCTGAGATATGAAGGCCAAATCACATATCGTGATACTACATGAAATGATATCGAAATATTGGTAAAAATGAATATATTTACGTAATATCAAACTACATGAAAAACGTGAAGAGAGTCACTATTATTCCAAATTTGTGGATTTTAACTTCGAATCATAAAGCAAGGTTTCGTATTATTTAGATCCAAGAAAAGACATATGACAATGTTGTTTCCAATACAAATGATAAAAATCAATGTGTTCTCATTAGAATTAACTAAAATGTTCCTGATTTTCCGTTTATATTACCGATGGAAGATGTACACGTAAAATCGCTCTTTTCCGGCTGAAACGTCGATATATGCAATAAAAACGGAACTTCTCCCTTTTCAATATCTTACTCAGTATATCAACGAGAAACAAATAGACGATTAAAGGTGAAGTATTTAAGTTTATTATTTATTCAATTACGTGTTTGCATCATTTTTATCGTATATTTAATGAATTAATACCAATAAAATGAAAATTCTCAAAAACGTGGAAAAACGGCAAAATATTGCCTAATTCGATGATATTTTGTTTAAATCTACATAAAGGAAAAGGGGATGATTAACGTCAAAATATTGCTAAATTCGATGATTTTTCGTACGAAACAAAATGCAAGAAAACTTGCTTAAAATGCAATATTATGCGAAATTCTGAGATTTGAAGGCCAAATCACATATCGTAATACTACATGAAATTGTATCGAAATATTGGTAAAAATGAATATATTTACGTAAAATCAAACTACATGATTAACGTGAAAAAGTCACTATTTTACCATATTTGAGGATTTTAACTTCGAATCATTAAGCGAAGTTTCGTATTATTTAGATCCAAGAAAAGACATATGACAATGTTGTTTCCAATAGAAATGATAAAAAATAATGTGTTTTCATTTGAATGAACTAAAAAGTTCCTGATTTTCCGTTTATATTACTGATGGAAGAAGTACACGTAGAACCGCTCTATTCCGGCTGAAACGTCGATATATGCAATTAAAACCGAACTTCTCACCTTTTCAATATCTTACTCAGTATTTCAACGAGAAACAAATAGATGATTAAAGGTAAAGAATTTAAGTTTATTATCTAATCAATTACGTGTTTGCATCATTTTTATTGTATATTTAATGAATTAATACCAATAAACTGAAAATTCACAAAAACGTGGAAAAACGGCAAAATATTGCCTAATTCGATGATATTTTGTTTAAATCACTTAAAGGAAAAGGGGATGATAAACGTCAAAATATTGCTAAATACGATGATGTTTAGTATGAAACAAAATGCAAGAAAACTTGCTCAAAATGCAATATTATGCAAAAATCTGAGATATGAAGGCCAAATCACATATCGTGAAACTACATGAAATAATATCGAAATATTGGTAAAAATGAATATATTTACGTAATATCAAACTACATGAAAAACGTGAAGAGAGTCACTATTATTCCAAATTTGTGGATTTTAACTTCGAATCATAAAGCGAGGTTTCGTATTATTTAGATCCAAGAAAAGACATATGACAATGTTGTTTCCAATACAAATGAAAAAAATCAATGTGTTTTCATTAGAATTAACTAAAATGTTCCTGATTTTCCGTTTATATTACCGATGGAAGATGTACACGTAAAACTGCTCTATTCCGACTGAAACGTCGATATATGCAATAAAAACCGGAGTTCTCCCCTTTTCAATATCTTACTCAGTATTTTAACGAGAAACAAATAGATGATTGAAAATGAAGTATTTAAGGATATTATCTAATCAATTATGTGTTTGCATTATTTTTATCGCATATATAATGAATTAATACCTATAGACTGAAAATTTACAAAAACGTGGAAAAACGGCAAAATGTTGCCTAATTCGATGATACTTTGTTTAAATCACATAAAGGAAAAGGGGATGATAAACGTCAAAATGTTGCTAAATTCGATGATTTTTCGTACGAAACAAAATGCAAGAGAACTTGCTTAAAATGCAATATTATGCGAAATTCTGAGATTTGATGGCCAAATCACATATCGTGAGACTACATGAAATAGTATCGAAATATTGGTAAAAATGAATATATTTACGTAATATCAAACTACATGAAAAACGTGAAAAAAGTCACTATTTAACCATATTTGAGGATTTTAACTTCAAATCATAAAGCGAGATTTCGTATTGTTTAGATCCATGAAAAGACATATGACAATGTTGTTTCCAATACAAATGATAAAAATCAATGTGATTTCATTAGAATTAACTAAAATGTTCCTAATTTTCCGTTTATATTACCGATGGAAGATATACACGTAAAACCGCTCTTTTCCGGCAGAAACGTCGATATATGCAATAAAAACCGAACTTCTCCCTTTTCAATATCTTACTCAGTATTTCCACGAGAAACAAATAGACGATTAAAGGTGAAGTATTTAAGTTTATTATTTAATCAATTACGTGTTTGCATCATTTTTATCGTATATTTAATGAATTAATAACAATAAAATGAAAACTCTCAAAAACGTGGAAAAATGGCAAAATATTGTCGAATTCGATGATATTTTGTTTAAATCACATAAAGGAAAAGGGGATGATAAACGTCAAAATATTGCTGAATTCGATGATTTTTCGTACGAAACAAAATGCAAGAAAATTTGCTTAAAATGCAATATTATGCCAAAATCTGAGATTTGAAGGCCAAATCACATACCGTGATACTACATGAAATAGTAACGAAATTCTGGTAAAAATGAATATATTTACGTAATATCAAACTTCATGAAAAACGTGAAAAAAGTCAATATTATTCCAAATTTGAGGATTTTAACTTCGAATCATAGAGCGAGGTTTCGTATTATTTAGATCCAAGAAAAGACATATGACAATGTTGTTTCCAATACAAATGATAAAAATCAATGTGTTTTTATTAGAATTAACTAAAATGTTCCTGATTTTCCGTTTATATTACCGATGTAAAATGTACACGTAAAACCGCTCTATTTCGGCTGAAACTTCGATAAATGCAATAAAAACCGAACTTCTCCCCTTTTCAATATCTTACTCAGTATTTCAACGAGAAACAAATAGATGATTAAAGGTAAAGTATTTAAGCTTATTATCTAATCAATTACGTGTTTGCATCATTTTTATCGTATATTTAATGAATTAATACCAATAAACTGAAAATTCACAAAAACGTAGAAAAACGGCAAAATATTGCCTAATTCGATGATATTTTCTTAAATCACTTAAAGGAAAAGGGGATGATAAACGTCAAAATATTGCTAAATTCGATGATATTTAGTATGAAACAAAATGCAAGAAAACTTGCTCAAAATGCAATATTATGCAAAAATCTGAGATATGAAGGCCAAATCACATATCGTGATACTACATGAAATGATATCGAAATATTGGTAAAAATGAATATATTTACGTAATATCAAACTACATGAAAAACGTGAAGAGAGTCACTATTATTCCAAATTTGTGGATTTTAACTTCGAATCATAAAGCAAGGTTTCGTATTATTTAGGTCCAAGAAAAGACATATGACAATGTTGTTTCCAATACAAATGATAAAAATCAATGTGTTCTCATTAGAATTAACTAAAATGTTCCTGATTTTCCGTTTATATTACCGATGGAAGATGTACACGTAAAATCGCTCTTTTCCGGCTAAAACGTCGATATATGCAATAAAAACGGAACTTCTCCCTTTTCAATATCTTACTCAGTATATCATCGAGAAACAAATAGACGATTAAAGGTGAAGTATTTAAGTTTATTATTTATTCAATTACGTGTTTGCATCATTTTTATCGTATATTTAATGAATTAATACCAATAAAATTAAAATTCTCAAAAACGTGGAAAAACGGCAAAATATTGCCTAATTCGATGATATTTTGTTTAAATCTACATAAAGGAAAAGGGGATGATTAAAGTCAAAATATTGCTAAATTCGATGATTTTTCGTACGAAACAAAATGCAAGAAAACTTGCTTAAAATGCAATATTATGCGAAATTCTGAGATTTGAAGGCCAAATCACATATCGTAATACTACATGAAATTGTATCGAAATATTGGTAAAAATTAATATATTTACGTAAAATCAAGCTACATGATTAACGTGAAAAAGTCACTATTTTACCATATTTGAGGATTTTAACTTCGAATCATTAAGCGAAGTTTCGTATTATTTAGATCCAAGAAAAGACATATGACAATGTTGTTTCCAATAGAAATGATAAAAAATAATGTGTTTTCATTTGAATGAACTAAAAAGTTCCTGATTTTCCGTTTATATTACTGATGGAAGAAGTACACGTAGAACCGCTCTATTCCAACTGAAACGTCGATATATGCAATTAAAACCGAACTTCTCACCTTTTCAATATCTTACTCAGTATTTCAACGAGAAACAAATAGATGATTAAAGGTGAAGTATTTAAGTTTATTATCTAATCAATTACGTGTTTGCATCATTTTTATCGTATATTTAATGAATTAATACCAATAAACTGAAAATTCACAAAAACGTGGAAAAACGGCAAAATATTGCCTAATTCGATGATATTTTGTTTAAATCACTTAAAGGAAAAGGGGATGATAAACGTCAAAATATTGCTAAATTCGATGATGTTTTGTACGAAACAAAATGCAAGAAAACTTGCTTAAAATGCAATATTATGCCAAAATCCTAGATATGAAGGCCAAATCACATATCGTGATTCTACATGAAATAGTATCGAAATATTGGTAAAAATGAATATATTTACGTAATATCAAACTACATAAAAAACGTGAAAAGAGTCACTATTATTCCAAATTTGTGGATTTTAACTTCGAATCATAAAGCGAGATTTCGTATTATTTAGATCGAAGAAAAGACATATGACAATGTTGTTTCCAATAAAAATTATAAAAATCAATGTGTTTTTATTAGAATTAACTAAAATGTTCCTGATTTTCCGTTTATATTACCGATGGAAGATATACACGTAAAACCGCTCTATTCCGGCTGAAACGTCGATATATGCAATAAAAACCGAACTTCTCCCCTTTTCAATATCTTACTCAGTATTTCAACGAGAAACAAATAGATGATTAAAGGTAAAGAATTTAAGTTTATTATCTAATCAATTACGTGTTTGCATCATTTTTATCGTGTATGTAATGAATTAATACCAATAAACTGTAAATTCACAAAAACGTGGTAAAACGGCAAAATATTGCCTAATTCGATGATATTTTGTTTAAATCACTTAAAGGAAAAGGGGATGATAAACGTCAAAATATTGCTAAATACGATGATGTTTAGTATGAAACAAAATGCAAGAAAACTTGCTCAAAATGCAATATTATGCAAAAATCTGAGATATGAAGGCCAAATCACATATCGTGAAACTACATGAAATAATATCGAAATATTGGTAAAAATGAATATATTTACGTAATACCAAACTACATGAAAAACGTGAAGAGAGTCACTATTATTCCAAATTTGTGGATTTTAACTTCGAATCATAAAGCGAGGTTTCGTATTATTTAGATCCAAGAAAAGACACATGACAATGTTGTTTCCAATACAAATGAAAAAAATCAATGTGTTTTCATTAGAATTAACTAAAATGTTCCTGATTTTCCGTTTATATTACCGATGGAAGATGTACACGTAAAACTGCTCTATTCCGACTGAAACGTCGATATATGCAATAAAAACCGGAGTTCTCCCCTTTTCAATATCTTACTCAGTATTTTAACGAGAAACAAATAGATGATTGAAAATGAAGTATTTAAGGATATTATCTAATCAATTATGTGTTTGCATTATTTTTATCGCATATATAATGAATTAATACCTATAGACTGAAAATTTACAAAAACGTGGAAAAACGGCAAAATGTTGCCTAATTCGATGATACTTTGTTTAAATCAAATAAAGGAAAAGGGGATGATAAACGTCAAAATGTTGCTAAATTCGATGATTTTTCGTACGAAACAAAATGCAAGAGAACTTGCTTAAAATGCAATATTATGCGAAATTCTGAGATTTGATGGCCAAATCACATATCGTGAGACTACATGAAATAGTATCGAAATATTGGTAAAAATGAATATATTTACGTAATATCAAACTACATGAAAAACGTGAAAAAAGTCACTATTTAACCATATTTGAGGATTTTAACTTCAAATCATAAAGCGAGATTTCGTATTATTTAGATCCATGAAAAGACATATGACAATGTTGTTTCCAATACAAATGATAAAAATCAATGTGATTTCATTAGAATTAACTAAAATGTTCCTAATTTTCCGTTTATATTACCGATGGAAGATATACACGTAAAACCGCTCTTTTCCGGCAGAAACGTCGATATATGCAATAAAAACCGAACTTCTCCCTTTTCAATATCTTACTCAGTATTTCCACGAGAAACAAATAGACGATTAAAGGTGAAGTATTTAAGTTTATTATTTAATCAATTACGTGTTTGCATCATTTTTATCGTATATTTAATGAATTAATAACAATAAAATGAAAACTCTCAAAAACGTGGAAAAATGGCAAAATATTGCCGAATTCGATGATATTTTGTTTAAATCACATAAAGGAAAAGGGGATGATAAACGTCAAAATATTGCTGAATTCGATGATTTTTCGTACGAAACAAAATGCAAGAAAATTTGCTTAAAATGCAATATTATGCCAAAATCTGAGATTTGAAGGCCAAATCACATACCGTGATACTACATGAAAGAGTAACGAAATTCTGGTAAAAATGAATATATTTACGTAATATCAAACTTCATGAAAAACGTGAAAAAAGTCAATATTATTCCAAATTTGAGGATTTTAACTTCGAATCATAGAGCGAGGTTTCGTATTATTTAGATCCAAGAAAAGACATATGACAATGTTGTTTCCAATACAAATGATAAAAATCAATGTGTTTTCATTAGAATTAACTAAAATGTTCCTGATTTTCCGTTTATATTACCGATGTAAAATGTACACGTAAAACCGCTCTATTTCGGCTGAAACTTCGATAAATGCAATAAAAACCGAACTTCTCCCCTTTTCAATATCTTACTCAGTATTTCAACGAGAAACAAATAGATGATTAAAGGTAAAGTATTTAAGCTTATTATCTAATCAATTACGTGTTTGCATCATTTTTATCGTATATTTAATGAATTAATACCAATAAACAGAAAATTCACAAAAACGTAGAAAAACGGCAAAATATTGCCTAATTCGATGATATTTTCTTAAATCACTTAAAGGAAAAGGGGATGATAAACGTCAAAATATTGCTAAATTCGATGATATTTAGTATGAAACAAAATGCAAGAAAACTTGCTCAAAATGCAATATTATGCAAAAATCTGAGATATGAAGGCCAAATCACATATCGTGATACTACATGAAATGATATCGAAATATTGGTAAAAATGAATATATTTACGTAATATCAAACTACATGAAAAACGTGAAGAGAGTCACTATTATTCCAAATTTGTGGATTTTAACTTCGAATCATAAAGCAAGGTTTCGTATTATTTAGGTCCAAGAAAAGACATATGACAATGTTGTTTCCAATACAAATGATAAAAATCAATGTGTTCTCATTAGAATTAACTAAAATGTTCCTGATTTTCCGTTTATATTACCGATGGAAGATGTACACGTAAAATCGCTCTTTTGCGGCTGAAACGTCGATATATGCAATAAAAACGGAACTTCTCCCTTTTCAATATCTTACTCAGTATATCATCGAGAAACAAATAGACGATTAAAGGTGAAGTATTTAAGTTTATTATTTATTCAATTACGTGTTTGCATCATTTTTATCGTATATTTAATGAATTAATACCAATAAAATGAAAATTCTCAAAAACGTGGAAAAACGGCAAAATATTGCCTAATTCGATGATATTTTGTTTAAATCTACATAAAGGAAAAGGGGATGATTAAAGTCAAAATATTGCTAAATTCGATGATTTTTCGTACGAAACAAAATGCAAGAAAACTTGCTTAAAATGCAATATTATGCGAAATTCTGAGATTTGAAGGCCAAATCACATATCGTAATACTACATGAAATTGTATCGAAATATTGGTAAAAATTAATATATTTACGTAAAATCAAGCTACATGATTAACGTGAAAAAGTCACTATTTTACCATATTTGAGGATTTTAACTTCGAATCATTAAGCGAAGTTTCGTATTATTTAGATCCAAGAAAAGACATATGACAATGTTGTTTCCAATAGAAATGATAAAAAATAATGTGTTTTCATTTGAATGAACTAAAAAGTTCCTGATTTTCCGTTTATATTACTGATGGAAGAAGTACACGTAGAACCGCTCTATTCCGGCTGAAACGTCGATATATGCAATTAAAACCGAACTTCTCACCTTTTCAATATCTTACTCAGTATTTCAACGAGAAACAAATAGATGATTAAAGGTGAAGTATTTAAGTTTATTATCTAATCAATTACGTGTTTGCATCATTTTTATCGTATATTTAATGAATTAATACCAATAAACTGAAAATTCACAAAAACGTGGAAAAACGGCAAAATATTGCCTAATTCGATGATATTTTGTTTAAATCACTTAAAGGAAAAGGGGATGATAAACGTCAAAATATTGCTAAATTCGATGATGTTTTGTACGAAACAAAATGCAAGAAAACTTGCTTAAAATGCAATATTATGCCAAAATCCTAGATATGAAGGCCAAATCACATATCGTGATTCTACATGAAATAGTATCGAAATATTGGTAAAAATGAATATATTTACGTAATATCAAACTACATAAAAAACGTGAAAAGAGTCACTATTATTCCAAATTTGTGGATTTTAACTTCGAATCATAAAGCGAGATTTCGTATTATTTAGATCGAAGAAAAGACATATGACAATGTTGTTTCCAATAAAAATGATAAAAATCAATGTGTTTTTATTAGAATTAACTAAAATGTTCCTGATTTTCCGTTTATATTACCGATGGAAGATATACACGTAAAACCGCTCTATTCCGGCTGAAACGTCGATATATGCAATAAAAACCGAACTTCTCCCCTTTTCAATATCTTACTCAGTATTTCAACGAGAAACAAATAGATGATTAAAGGTAAAGAATTTAAGTTTATTATCTAATCAATTACGTGTTTGCATCATTTTTATCGTGTATGTAATGAATTAATACCAATAAACTGTAAATTCACAAAAACGTGGTAAAACGGCAAAATATTGCCTAATTCGATGATATTTTGTTTAAATCACTTAAAGGAAAAGGGGATGATAAACGTCAAAATATTGCTAAATACGATGATGTTTAGTATGAAACAAAATGCAAGAAAACTTGCTCAAAATGCAATATTATGCAAAAATCTGAGATATGAAGGCCAAATCACATATCGTGAAACTACATGAAATAATATCGAAATATTGGTAAAAATGAATATATTTACGTAATATCAAACTACATGAAAAACGTGAAGAGAGTCACTATTATTCCAAATTTGTGGATTTTAACTTCGAATCATAAAGCGAGGTTTCGTATTATTTAGATCCAAGAAAAGACACATGACAATGTTGTTTCCAATACAAATGAAAAAAATCAATGTGTTTTCATTAGAATTAACTAAAATGTTCCTGATTTTCCGTTTATATTACCGATGGAAGATGTACACGTAAAACTGCTCTATTCCGACTGAAACGTCGATATATGCAATAAAAACCGGAGTTCTCCCCTTTTCAATATCTTACTCAGTATTTTAACGAGAAACAAATAGATGATTGAAAATGAAGTATTTAAGGATATTATCTAATCAATTATGTGTTTGCATTATTTTTATCGCATATATAATGAATTAATACCTATAGACTGAAAATTTACAAAAACGTGGAAAAACGGCAAAATGTTGCCTAATTCGATGATACTTTGTTTAAATCAAATAAAGGAAAAGGGGATGATAAACGTCAAAATGTTGCTAAATTCGATGATTTTTCGTACGAAACAAAATGCAAGAGAACTTGCTTAAAATGCAATATTATGCGAAATTCTGAGATTTGATGGCCAAATCACATATCGTGAGACTACATGAAATAGTATCGAAATATTGGTAAAAATGAATATATTTACGTAATATCAAACTACATGAAAAACGTGAAAAAGTCACTATTTAACCATATTTGAGGATTTTAACTTCAAATCATAAAGCGAGATTTCGTATTATTTAGATCCATGAAAAGACATATGACAATGTTGTTTCCAATACAAATGATAAAAATCAATGTGATTTCATTAGAATTAACTAAAATGTTCCTAATTTTCCGTTTATATTACCGATGGAAGATATACACGTAAAACCGCTCTTTTCCGGCAGAAACGTCGATATATGCAATAAAAACCGAACTTCTCCCTTTTCAATATCTTACTCAGTATTTCCACGAGAAACAAATAGACGATTAAAGGTGAAGTATTTAAGTTTATTATTTAATCAATTACGTGTTTGCATCATTTTTATCGTATATTTAATGAATTAATAACAATAAAATGAAAACTCTCAAAAACGTGGAAAAATGGCAAAATATTGCCGAATTCGATGATATTTTGTTTAAATCACATAAAGGAAAAGGGGATGATAAACGTCAAAATATTGCTGAATTCGATGATTTTTCGTGCGAAACAAAATGCAAGAAAATTTGCTTTAAATGCAATATTATGCCAAAATCTGAGATTTGAAGGCCAAATCACATACCGTGATACTACATGAAATAGTAACGAAATTCTGGTAAAAATGAATATATTTACGTAATATCAAACTTCATGAAAAACGTGAAAAAAGTCAATATTATTCCAAATTTGAGGATTTTAACTTCGAATCATAGAGCGAGGTTTCGTATTATTTAGATCCAAGAAAAGACATATGACAATGTTGTTTCCAATACAAATGATAAAAATCAATGTGTTTTCATTAGAATTAACTAAAATGTTCCTGATTTTCCGTTTATATTACCGATGTAAAATGTACACGTAAAACCGCTCTATTTCGGCTGAAACTTCGATAAATGGAATAAAAACCGAACTTCTCCCCTTTTCAATATCTTACTCAGTATTTCAACGAGAAACAAATAGATGATTAAAGGTAAAGTATTTAAGCTTATTATCTAATCAATTACGTGTTTGCATCATTTTTATCGTATATTTAATGAATTAATACCAATAAACTGAAAATTCACAAAAACGTAGAAAAACGGCAAAATATTGCCTAATTCGATGATATTTTCTTAAATCACTTAAAGGAAAAGGGGATGATAAACGTCAAAATATTGCTAAATTCGATGATATTTAGTATGAAACAAAATGCAAGAAAACTTGCTCAAAATGCAATATTATGCAAAAATCTGAGATATGAAGGCCAAATCACATATCGTGATACTACATGAAATGATATCGAAATATTGGTATAAATGAATATATTTACGTAATATCAAACTACATGAAAAACGTGAAGAGAGTCACTATTATTCCAAATTTGTGGATTTTAACTTCGAATCATAAAGCAAGGTTTCGTATTATTTAGGTCCAAGAAAAGACATATGACAATGTTGTTTCCAATACAAATGATAAAAATCAATGTGTTCTCATTAGAATTAACTAAAATGTTCCTGATTTTCCGTTTATATTACCGATGGAAGATGTACACGTAAAATCGCTCTTTTCCGGCTGAAACGTCGATATATGCAATAAAAACGGAACTTCTCCCTTTTCAATATCTTACTCAGTATATCAACGAGAAACAAATAGACGATTAAAGGTGAAGTATTTAAGTTTATTATTTATTCAATTACGTGTTTGCATCATTTTTATCGTATATTTAATGAATTAATACCAATAAAATGAAAATTCTCAAAAACGTGGAAAAACGGCAAAATATTGCCTAATTCGATGATATTTTGTTTAAATCTACATAAAGGAAAAGGGGATGATTAAAGTCAAAATATTGCTAAATTCGATGATTTTTCGTACGAAACAAAATGCAAGAAAACTTGCTTAAAATGCAATATTATGCGAAATTCTGAGATTTGAAGGCCAAATCACATATCGTAATACTACATGAAATTGTATCGAAATATTGGTAAAAATTAATATATTTACGTAAAATCAAACTACATGATTAACGTGAAAAAGTCACTATTTTACCATATTTGAGGATTTTAACTTCGAATCATTAAGCGAAGTTTCGTATTATTTAGATCCAAGAAAAGACATATGACAATGTTGTTTCCAATAGAAATGATAAAAAATAATGTGTTTTCATTTGAATGAACTAAAAAGTTCCTGATTTTCCGTTTATATTACTGATGGAAGAAGTACACGTAGAACCGCTCTATTCCGGCTGAAACGTCGATATATGCAATTAAAACCGAACTTCTCACCTTTTCAATATCTTACTCAGTATTTCAACGAGAAACAAATAGATGATTAAAGGTGAAGTATTTAAGTTTATTATCTAATCAATTACGTGTTTGCATCATTTTTATCGTATATTTAATGAATTAATACCAATAAACTGAAAATTCACAAAAACGTGGAAAAACGGCAAAATATTGCCTAATTCGATGATATTTTGTTTAAATCACTTAAAGGAAAAGGGGATGATAAACGTCAAAATATTGCTAAATTCGATGATGTTTTGTACGAAACAAAATGCAAGAAAACTTGCTTAAAATGCAATATTATGCCAAAATCCTAGATATGAAGGCCAAATCACATATCGTGATTCTACATGAAATAGTATCGAAATATTGGTAAAAATGAATATATTTACGTAATATCAAACTACATAAAAAACGTGAAAAGAGTCACTATTATTCCAAATTTGTGGATTTTAACTTCGAATCATAAAGCGAGATTTCGTATTATTTAGATCGAAGAAAAGACATATGACAATGTTGTTTCCAATAAAAATGATAAAAATCAATGTGTTTTTATTAGAATTAACTAAAATGTTCCTGATTTTCCGTTTATATTACCGATGGAAGATATACACGTAAAACCGCTCTATTCCGGCTGAAACGTCGATATATGCAATAAAAACCGAACTTCTCCCCTTTTCAATATCTTACTCAGTATTTCAACGAGAAACAAATAGATGATTAAAGGTAAAGAATTTAAGTTTATTATCTAATCAATTACGTGTTTGCATCATTTTTATCGTGTATGTAATGAATTAATACCAATAAACTGTAAATTCACAAAAACGTGGTAAAACGGCAAAATATTGCCTAATTCGATGATATTTTGTTTAAATCACTTAAAGGAAAAGGGGATGATAAACGTCAAAATATTGCTAAATACGATGATGTTTAGTATGAAACAAAATGCAAGAAAACTTGCTCAAAATGCAATATTATGCAAAAATCTGAGATATGAAGGCCAAATCACATATCGTGAAACTACATGAAATAATATCGAAATATTGGTAAAAATGAATATATTTACGTAATATCAAACTACATGAAAAACGTGAAGAGAGTCACTATTATTCCAAATTTGTGGATTTTAACTTCGAATCATAAAGCGAGGTTTCGTATTATTTAGATCCAAGAAAAGACACATGACAATGTTGTTTCCAATACAAATGAAAAAAATCAATGTGTTTTCATTAGAATTAACTAAAATGTTCCTGATTTTCCGTTTATATTACCGATGGAAGATGTACACGTAAAACTGCTCTATTCCGACTGAAACGTCGATATATGCAATAAAAACCGAACTTCTCCCCTTTTCAATATCTTACTCAGTATTTTAACGAGAAACAAATAGATGATTGAAAATGAAGTATTTAAGGATATTATCTAATCAATTATGTGTTTGCATTATTTTTATCGCATATATAATGAATTAATACCTATAGACTGAAAATTTACAAAAACGTGGAAAAACGGCAAAATGTTGCCTAATTCGATGAAACTTTGTTTAAATCAAATAAAGGAAAAGGGGATGATAAACGTCAAAATGTTGCTAAATTCGATGATTTTTCGTACGAAACAAAATGCAAGAGAACTTGCTTAAAATGCAATATTATGCGAAATTCTGAGATTTGATGGCCAAATCACATATCGTGAGACTACATGAAATAGTATCGAAATATTGGTAAAAATGAATATATTTACGTAATATCAAACTACATGAAAAACGTGAAAAAAGTCACTATTTAACCATATTTGAGGATTTTAACTTCAAATCATAAAGCGAGATTTCGTATTATTTAGATCCAAGAAAAGACATATGACAATGTTGTTTCCAATACAAATGATAAAAATCAATGTGATTTCATTAGAAATAAGTAAAATGTTCCTAATTTTCCGTTTATATTACCGATGGAAGATGTACACGTAAAACCGCTCTTTTCCGGCAGAAACGTCGATATATGCAATAAAAACCGAACTTCTCCCTTTTCAATATCTTACTCAGTATTTCCACGAGAAACAAATAGACGATTAAAGGTGAAGTATTTAAGTTTATTATTTAATCAATTACGTGTTTGCATCATTTTTATCGTATATTTAATGAATTAATAACAATAAAATGAAAACTCTCAAAAACGTGGAAAAATGGCAAAATATTGCCGAATTCGATGATATTTTGTTTAAATCACATAAAGGAAAAGGGGATGATAAACGTCAAAATATTGCTAAATTCGATGATTTTTCGTACGAAACAAAATGCAAGAAAACTTGCTTAAAATGCAATATTATGCGAAATTCTGAGATTTGAAGGCCAAATCACATATCGTAATACTTCATGAAATTATATCGAAATATTGGTAAAAATGAATATATTTACGTAAAATCAAACTACATGATTAACGTGAAAAAGTCACTATTTTACCATATTTGAGGATTTTAACTTCGAATCATTAAGCGAAGTTTCGTATTATTTAGATCCAAGAAAAGACATATGACAATGTTGTTTCCAATAGAAATGATAAAAAATAATGTGTTTTCATTTGAATGAACTAAAAAGTTCCTGATTTTCCGTTTATATTACTGATGGAAGAAGTACACGTAGAACCGCTCTATTCCGGCTGAAACGTCGATATATGCAATTAAAACCGAACTTCTCACCTTTTCAATATCTTACTCAGTATTTCAACGAGAAACAAATAGATGATTAAAGGTGAAGTATTTAAGTTTATTATCTAATCAATTACGTGTTTGCATCATTTTTATCGTATATTTAATGAATTAATACCAATAAACTGAAAATTCACAAAAACGTAGAAAAACGGCAAAATATTGCCTAATTCGATGATATTTTGTTTAAATCACTTAAAGGAAAAGGGGATGATAAACGTCAAAATATTGCTAAATTCGATGATGTTTTGTACGAAACCAAATGCAAGAAAACTTGCTTAAAATGCAATATTATGCCAAAATCCTAGATATGAAGGCCAAATCACATATCGTGATTCTACATGAAATAGTATCGAAATATTGGTAAAAATGAATATATTTACGTAATATCAAACTACATAAAAAACGTGAAAAGAGTCACTATAATTCCAAATTTGTGGATTTTAACTTCGAATCATAAAGCGAGATTTCGTATTATTTAGATCCAAGAAAAGACATATGACAATGTTGTTTCCAATAAAAATGATAAAAATCAATGTGTTTTTATTAGAATTAACTAAAATGTTCCTGATTTTCCGTTTATATTACCGATGGAAGATGTACACGTAAAATCGCTCTTTTCCGGCTGAAACGTCGATATATGCAATAAAAAAAGAACTTCTCCCCTTTTCAATATCTTACTCAGTATATCAACGAGAAACAAATAGATGATTAAAGGTAAAGAATTTAAGTTTATTATCTAATCAATTACGTGTTTGCATCATTTTTATCGTGTATGTAATGAATTAATACCAATAAACTGTAAATTCACAAAAACGTGGAAAAACGGCAAAATATTGCCTAATTCGATGATATTTTGTTTAAATCACTTAAAGGAAAAGGGGATGATAAACGTCAAAATATTGCTAAATACGATGATGTTTAGTATGAAACAAAATGCAAGAAAACTTGCTCAAAATGCAATATTATGCAAAAATCTGAGATATGAAGGCCAAATCACATATCGTGAAACTACATGAAATAATATCGAAATATTGGTAAAAATGAATATATTTACGTAATATCAAACTACATGAAAAACGTGAAGAGAGTCACTATTATTCCAAATTTGTGGATTTTAACTTTGAATCATAAAGCGAGGTTTCGTATTATTTAGATCCAAGAAAAGACATATGACAATGTTGTTTCCAATACAAATGAAAAAAATCAATGTGTTTTCATTAGAATTAACTAAAATGTTCCTGATTTTCCGTTTATATTACCGATGGAAGATGTACACGTAAAACTGCTCTATTCCGACTGAAACGTCGATATATGCAATAAAAACCGAACTTCTCCCCTTTTCAATATCTTACTCAGTATTTTAACGAGAAACAAATAGATGATTGAAAATGAAGTATTTAGGGTTATTATCTAATCAATTATGTGTTTGCATTATTTTTAACGCATATATAATGAATTAATACCTATAGACTGAAAATTTACAAAAACGTGGAAAAACGGCAAAATGTTGCCTAATTCGATGATACTTTGTTTAAATCAAATAAAGGAAAAGGGGATGATAAACGTCAAAATGTTGCTAAATTCGATGATTTTTCGTACGAAACAAAATGCAAGAGAATTTGCTTAAAATGCAATATTATGCGAAATTCTGAGATTTGATGGCCATATCACATATCGTGAGACTACATGAAATAGTATCGACATATTGGTAAAAATGAATATATTTACGTAATATCAAACTACATGAAAAACGTGAAAAAAGTCACTATTTAACCATATTTGAGGATTTTAACTTCAAATCATAAAGCGAGATTTCGTATTATTTAGATCCAAGAAAAGACATATGACAATGTTGTTTCCAATACAAATGATAAAAATCAATGTGATTTCATTAGAAATAACTAAAATGTTCCTAATTTTCCGTTTATATTACCGATGGAAGATGTACACGTAAAACCGCTCTTTTCCGGCAGAAACGTCGATATATGCAATAAAAACCGAACTTCTCCCTTTTCAATATCTTACTCAGTATTTCCACGAGAAACAAATAGACGATTAAAGGTGAAGTATTTAAGTTTATTATTTAATCAATTACGTGTTTGCATTATTTTTATCGTATATTTAATGAATTAATAACAATAAAATGAAAACTCTCAAAAACGTGGAAAAATGGCAAAATATTGCCGAATTCGATGATATTTTGTTTAAATCACATAAAGGAAAAGGGGATGATAAACGTCAAAATATTGCTAAATTCGATGATTTTTCGTACGAAACAAAATGCAAGAAAACTTGCTTAAAATGCAATATTATGCGAAATTCTGAGATTTGAAGGCCAAATCACATATCGTGATTCTACATGAAATAGTATCGAAATATTGGTAAAAATGAATATATTTACGTAATATCAAATTACATAAAAAACGTGAAAAGAGTCACTATTATTCCAAATTTGTGGATTTTAACTTCGAATCATAAAGCGAGATTTCGTATTATTTAGATCCAAGAAAAGACATATGACAATGTTGTTTCCAATAAAAATGATAAAAATCAATGTGTTTTTATTAGAATTAACTAAAATGTTCCTGATTTTCCGTTTATATTACCGATGGAAGATGTACACGTAAAATCGCTCTTTTCCGGCTGAAACGTCGATATATGCAATAAAAACCGAACTTCTCCCCTTTTCAATATCTTACTCAGTATTTCAACGAGAAACAAATAGATGATTAAAGGTAAAGAATTTAAGTTTATTATCTAATCAATTACGTGTTTGCATCATTTTTATCGTGTATGTAATGAATTAATACCAATAAACTGTAAATTCACAAAAACGTGGAAAAACGGGAAAATATTGCCTAATTCGATGATATTTTGTTTAAATCACTTAAAGGAAAAGGGGATGATAAACGTCAAAATATTGCTAAATACGATGATGTTTAGTATGAAACAAAATGCAAGAAAACTTGCTCAAAATGCAATATTATGCAAAAATCTGAGATATGAAGGCCAAATCACATATCGTGAAACTACATGAAATAATATCGAAATATTGGTAAAAATGAATATATTTACGTAATATCAAACTACATGAAAAACGTGAAGAGAGTCACTATTATTCCAAATTTGTGGATTTTAACTTTGAATCATAAAGCGAGGTTTCGTATTATTTAGATCCAAGAAAAGACATATGACAATGTTGTTTCCAATACAAATGAAAAAAATCAATGTGTTTTCAATAGAATTAACTAAAATGTTCCTGATTTTCCGTTTATATTACCGATGGAAGATGTACACGTAAAACTGCTCTATTCCGACTGAAACGTCGATATATGCAATAAAAACCGAACTTCTCCCCTTTTCAATATCTTACTCAGTATTTTAACGAGAAACAAATAGATGATTGAAAATGAAGTATTAAAGGATATTATCTAATCAATTATGTGTTTGCATTATTTTTATCGCATATATAATGAATTAATACCTATAGACTGAAAATTTACAAAAACGTGGAAAAACGGCAAAATGTTGCCTAATTCGATGATACTTTGTTTAAATCAAATAAAGGAAAAGGGGATGATAAACGTCAAAATGTTGCTAAATTCGATGATTTTTCGTACGAAACAAAATGCAAGAGAACTTGCTTAAAATGCAATATTATGCGAAATTTGAGATTTGATAGCCAAATCACATATCGTGAGACTACATGAAATAGTATCGATATATTGGTAAAAATGAATATATTTACGTAATATCAAACTACATGAAAAACGTGAAAAAAGTCACTATTTAACCATATTTGAGGATTTTAACTTCAAATCATACAGCGAGGTTTCGTTATATTTAGATCCAAGAAAAGACATATGACAATGTTGTTTCCAATACAAATGATAAAAATCAATGTGATTTCATTAGAATTAACTAAAATGTTCTAGATTTTCCGTTTATATTACCGATGGAAGATGTACACGAAAACCGCTCTATTCCGGCTGAAACGTCGATATATGCAATAAAAACCGAACTTCTCCTCTTTTCAATATCTTACTCAGTATTTTAACGAAAAACAAATAGTTGATTGAAAATGAAGTATTTAAGGTTATTATCTAATCAATTATGTGTTTGCATCATTTTTATTGTATATATAATGAATTAATACCAATAAACTGAAAATTCACAAAAACGTGGAAAAACTGCAAAATATTGCCTAATTCGATGATATTTTGTTTAAATCACATAAAGGAAAAGCAGATGATAAACGTCAAAATATTGCTAAATTCGATGATTTTTCGTACGAAACAAAATGCAAGAAAACTTGCTTAAAATGCAATATTATGCCAAAATCCTAGATATGAAGGCCAAATCCCATATCGTGATACTACATGAAATAGTATCGAAATATTGGTAAAAATGAATATATTTACGTAATATCAAACTACATAAAAAACGTGAAAAGAGTCACTATTATTCCAAATTTGTGGATTTTAACTTCGAATCATAAAGCGAGATTTCGTATTATTTAGATCCAAGAAAAGACATATGACAATGTTGTTTCCAATACAAATCATAAAAATCAATGTGTTTTTATTAGAATTAACTAAAATATTCCTGATTTTCCGTTTATATTACCGATGGAAGATGTACACGTAAAACCGCTCTATTCCGGCTGAAACGTCGATATATGCAATAAAAACCGAACTTCTCCCCTTTTCAATATCTTACTCAGTATTTCAACGAGAAACAAATAGATCATTAAAGGTAAAGAATTTAAGTTTATTATCTAATCAATTACGTGTTTGCATCATTTTTATCGTATATTTAATGAATTAATACCAATAAACTGAAAATTCACAAAAACGTGGAAAAACGGCAAAATATTGCCTAATTCGATGATATTTTGTTTAAATCACATAAAGGAAAAGGGGATGATAAACGTCAAAATATTGCTAAATTCGATGATGTTTATTATGAAACAAAATGCAAGAAAACTTGCTTAAAATGCAATATTATGCAAAAATCTAAGATATGAAGGCCAAATCACATATCGTGATACTACATGAAAAAGTAACGAAATATTGGTAAAAATGAATATATTTACGTAATATCACACTACATAAAAAACGTGAAAAAAGTCAATATTATTCCAAATTTGAGGATTTTAACTTCGAATCATAGAGCGAGGTTTCGTATTATTTAGATCCAAGAAAAGACATATGACAATGTTGTTTCCAATACAAATTATAAAAATCAATGTGTTTTCATCAGAATTAACTAAAATGTTCCTGATTTTCCGTTTATATTACCGACGGAAGATGTACACGTAAAACCGCTCTAATCCGGCTGAAACGTCGATATATGCAATAAAAACCGAACTTCTCCCTTTTTCAATATCTTACTCAGTATTTCAACGAGAAACAAATAGATGATTAAAGGTGAAGTATTTAAATTTATTATATAATCAATTACGTGTTTGAATCATTTTTATTGTATTTTTAATTAAATCATACCAATAAACTAAAAATTCACAAAAACGTTGAAAAACGGCAAAATATTGCCTAATTCGATGATATTTTGTTTAAATCACATAAAGGAAAAGGGGATGATAAACGTCAAAATATTGCTAAATTCGATGATGTTTAGTATGAAACAAAATGCAAGAAAACTTGCTTAAAATGCAATATTATGCCAAAATACTAAATATGAAGGCCAAATCACATATCGTGATACTACATGAAATAGTATCGAAATATTGGTAAAAATGAATATATTTACGTAATATCAAACTACATAAAAAACGTGAAAAGAGTCACTATTATTCTAAATTTGTGGATTTTAACTTCGAATCATAAAGCGAGATTTCGTATTATTTAGATCCAAGAAAAGACATAGGACAATGTTGTTTCCAATACAAATGATAAAAATCAATGTGTTTTTATTAGAATTATCTAAAATGTTCCTGATTTTCTGTTTATATTACCGATGGAAGAAGTACACGTAGAACCGCTCTAGTCCGGCTGAAACGTCGATATATGCAATAAAAACAGAACTTCTCTCCTTTTCAATATCTTACTCAGTATTTTTACGAGAAACAAATAGTTGATTGTAAATGAAGTATTTAAGGTTATTATCTAATCAATTATGTTTTTGCATCATTTTTATCGTATATATAATAATTTAATACCCATAAACTGAAAATTCACAAAAACGTGGAAAACGGCAAAATATTGCCTAATTCGATGATATTTTATTTAAATCACATAGAGAAAAGGGGATGATAAACGTAAAAATATTGCTAAATTCAATGATTTTTCGTATGAAACAAAATGCAATAAAACTTGATTAAAATGCAATATTATGCGACATTCTGAGATTTGAAGGCCAAATCACATATCGTAATACTAAATGAAATAGTAACGAAATATTGGTAAAAATGAATATATTTACGTAATATCAAACTACATGATTAACGTGAAAAAGTCACTATTTTACCATATTTGAGGATTTTAACTTCATATCATAGAGCGAGGTTTCGTATTATTTAGATCCAAGAAAAGACATATGACAATGTTGTTTTCAATACAAATGAAAAAAAAATGTGTTTTCATTAGAATTAACTAAAGTGTTGTTGTTTTTCCGTTTATATTACCGATGGAAGATGTACACGTAAAACCGCTCTAATCCGGCTGAAACGTCGACATATGCAATAAAAACCGAACTTCTCCCCTTTTCAATATCTTACTCAGTATTTTAACGAGAAACAAATTGATGATTGAAAATGAAGTATTTAAGGTTATTATCTGGTCAATTAGAATTAACTAAAATTTTCATGATTTTCCGTTTATATTACCGATGGAAGATGTACACGTAAAACCTCTCTAATCCGGCTGAAACGTCGAAATATGCACTAAAAACCGAACTTCTCCCCTTTTCAATATCCTACTTAGTATTTTAACGAGAAACAAATGGTTGATTGAAAAAGAAGTATTTAAGGTTAATTTCTAATCAATTATGTGTTTGCATCGTTTTTATCGTATATATAATGAATTAATAACAATAAACTGAAAATTCACAAAAACGTGGAAAAACGGCAAGATGTTGCCTAATTCGATGATGTTTTGTTTAAATCACATAAAGGAAAAGGGGATGATAAACGTCAAAATGTTGCTAAATTCGATGATTTTTCGTACGAAACAAAATGCAAGAAAACTTGCTTAAAATGCAATATTATGCGAAATTCTGAGATTTGAAGGCCAAATCACATATCGTGATACTACATGAAATAGTATCAAAATATTGGTAAAAATGAATATATTTACGTAATATCAAACTACATGTAAAACGTGAAAAAGTCACTATTTAACCATATTTTAGGATTTTACCTTCAAATCATAGAGCGAGGTTTCGTATTATTTAGATCCAAGAAAAGACATGACAATGTTGTTTCGAATACAAATGATAAAAATCAATGTGTTTTCATTAGAATTAATTAAAATGTTCCTGATTTTCCGTTTATATTACCGATGGAAGATGTACACGAAAACCGCTCTATTCCGGGTGAAACGTCGATATATGCAATAAAAACAGAACTTCTCCCCTCTTCAATATCTTACTCAGTATTTTAACGAGAAACAAATAGTTGATTGTAAATGAAGTATTTAAGGTTATTATCTAATCAATTATGTTTTTGCATCATTTTTATCGTATTTATAATAAATTAATACCCATAAACTGAAAATTCACAAAAACGTGGAAAACGGCAAAATATTGCCTAATTCGATGATATTTTGTTTAAATCACATAGAGGAAAAGGGGATGATAAACGTCAAAATATTGCTAAATTCAATGATTTTTCGTACGAAACAAAATGCAAGAAAACTTGATTAAAATGCAATATTATGCGACATTCTGAGATTTGAAGGCCAAATCACATATCATGATACTACATGAAATAGTAACGAAATATTGGTAAAAATGAATACATTTACGTAATATCAAACTACATGATTAACGTGAAAAAGTCACTATTTTACCATATATGAGGATTTTAACTTCATATCATAGAGCGAGGTTTCGTATTATTTAGATCCAAGAAAAGACATATGACAATGTTATTTTCAATACAAATGAAAAAAAAACAATGTGTGTTCATTAGAATTAACTAAAATGTTGTTGATTTTCCGTTTACATTACCGATGGAAGATGTACATGTAAAACCGCTCTAATCCGGCTGAAAAGTCGATATATGCAATAAAAACCGAACTTCTCCCCTTTTCAATATCTTACTCAGTATTTTAACGAGAGACAAATAGATGATTGAAAATGAAGTATTTAAGGTTATTATATAATCAATTATGTGTTTGCATAATTTTTATCGTATATATAATGAAATAATACCCATAGACTGAAAATTCACAAAAACGTGGAAAAACGGCAAAATATTGCCTAATTCGGTGATATTTTGTATAAATCACATAAAGGAAAAGGGGATGATAAACGTCAAAATATTGCTAAATTCGATGATTTTTCGTACGAAACAAAATGCAAGAAAACTTGCTTAAAATGCAATATTATGCGAAATTCTGAGATTTGAAAGCCAAATCACATATCGTGATACTACATGAAATAGTATCGAAATATTGGTAAAAATGAATATATTTACGTAATATCAAACTACATGAAAAACGTGAAAAAAATCACTATTTTACCATATTTGAGGATTTTAACTTCAAATCATAGAGCGAGGTTTCGTATTATTTAGATCCAAGAAAAAACATATGACATACGTCTTTTCATATGATGTTGAAGACATATGATGTTGTTTCCAATACAAATGATAAAACCAATGTGTTTTCATTAGAATTAACTAAAATGTTCCTGATTTTCCGTTTATATTACTGATGGAAGATGTACACGTAAAACCGCTCTAATCCGGCTGAAACGGCGATATATGCAATAAAACTGAACTTCTCACCTTTTCAATATCTTACTCAGTATTTTAACGAGAAACAAATAGATGATTGAAAATGAAGTATTTAAGGTTATTATCTAATCAATTATGTGTTTGCATCATTTTTATCGTATATATAATGAAATAATACCCATAGACTGAAAATTCACAAAAACGTGGAAAAACGGCAAAATATTGCCTAATTCGATGATATATTGTTTAAATCACATAAAGGAAAAGGGGATGATAAACGTCAAAATATTGCTAAATTCGATGATTTTTCGTACAAAACAAAATGCAAGAAAACTTGCTTAAAATGCAATATTATGCGAAATTATGAGATTTGAAATCCAAATCACATATCGTGATACTACATGAAATAGTATCGAAATATTGGTAAAAATGAATATATTTACTTAATATCAAACTACATGAAAAACGTGAAAAATTCACTATTTTACCATATTTGAGGATTTTAACTTCAAATCATAGAGCGAGGTTTCGTATTATTTAGATCCAAGAAAAGACATATGACATACGTCTTCTCATATGATGTTGAAGACATATGATGTTGTTTCCAATACAAATGATAAAACCAATGTGTTTTCATTAGAATTAACTAAAATGTTCCTGATTTTCCGTTTATATTACCGATGGAAGATGTTCACATAAAACCGCTCTAATCCGGCTGAAACGTCGATATATGCAATAAAAACTGAACTTCTCCCCTTTTCAATATCCTACTCAGTATTTTAACGAGAAACAAATGGTTGATTGAAAATGAAGTATTTAATTTTAATTTCTAATCAATTATGTGTTATGTAAACATTTATGTAAACAATAAAGTGAAAATTGACAAAAATGTGGAAAAATGGCAAAATATTGCCTAATTCGATGATATATATTATTTAAATCACATAAAGGAAAATGGGATGATAAACGTCAAAACATTGCTAAATTCGATGATTTTTCGTACGAAACAAAATGAAAGAAAACTTGATTAAAATGCATTATTATGCGACATTCTGAGATTTGAAGGCCAAATCACATATCGTGATACTACATGAAATAGTATTGAAATATTGGTAAAAATGAATATATTTACGTAATATCAAACTACAAGATTAACGTGAAAAATTCACTATTTTACCATATATGAGGATTTTAACTTCAAATCATAGAGCGAGGTTTCGTATTATTTAGATCCAAGAAAAGACATGACAATGTTGTTTCCAATACAAATGATAATAAACAATGTGTTTTCATTGAAATTAACTAAAATGTTGTTGATATTCCGTTTATATTACCGATTTAAGATGTACACGTAAAACCGTTCTAATCTGGCTGAAACGTCGATATATGTAATAAAAACCGAACTTCTCCCCTTTTCAATATCTTACTCAGTATTTTAACGAGAAACAAATAGATGATTGAAAATGAAGTATTTAAGGTTATTATTTAATCAATTATGTGTTTGCATCATTTTTATCGTATATTTAATGAATTAATAACAATTAACTGAAAATTCATAAAAACGTGAAAAAACGGCAAAATATTGCCTAATTCGATAATATTTTGTTTAAATTACATAAAGGAAATGGAGATGATAAACGTCAAAATATTGCTAAATTCGATGATTTTTCGTACGAAACAAAATGCAAGAAACCTCTCTTAAAATGCAATATTATGCGAAATTCTGAAATTTGAAGGCCAAATCACATATCGTGATACTACATGAAATAGTATCGAAATATTGGTAAAAATAAATATATTTACGTAATATCAAACTACATGAAAAACGTGAAAAAAGTCACTATTTTAACATATTTGAGGATTTTTACTTCAAATCATAGAGCGAGGTTTCGTATTATTTAGATCCAAGAAAAGACATATGACAATGTTGTTTCCAATACAAATGATAAAAACTAATGTGTTTTCATTAAAATTAACTAAAATGTTGTTGCTTTTCCGTTTATATTACCGATGGAAGATGTACTCGTAAAACCGCTCTAATCCGGCTGAAACGTCGATATATGCAATAAAAACCGATCTTCTCCCCTTTTATATATCCTACTCAGTATTTTAACGAGAAACAAATGGTTGATTGAAAATGAAATATTAAAGGTTAATTTCTAATCAATTATGTGTTTGCGTCATTTTTATCGTATATTTAATGAATTAATAACAATAAACTGAAAATTCACAAAAACGTGAAAAACGGCAAAATATTGCCTAATTCGATGATATTTTGTTTAAATCAAATAAAGGAAAAGGGGGATGATAAACGTCAAAATATTGCTAAATTCGATGATTTTTCGTACGAAACAAAATGCAAGAAAACCTGCTTAAAATGCAATATTATGCGAAATTCTGAGATTTGAAGGCCAAATCACATATCGTGATACTACATGAAATAGTATCAAAATATTGGTAAAAATGAATATATTTACGTAATATCAAACTACATGATTAACGTGAAAAAGTCACTATTTTACCATATTTGAGGATTTCAACTTCAAATCGTAGAGCGAGGTTTCGTATTGTTTAGATCCAAGAAAAGACAATTGACAATGTTGTTTCCAATACAAATGATAAAAAACATTGTGTTTTCATTAGAATTAACTAAAATGTTGTTGATTTTCCGTTTAAATTACCGATGTACACGAAAAACCGCTCTATTCCGTTGAAACGTCGATATATGCAATAAAAACCGAACTTCTCCCCTTTTCAATATCTTACTCAGTATTTTAACGAGAAACAAATAGTTGATTGAAAATGAAGTATTTAAGGTTATTATCTAATCAATTATGTGTTTGCATCATTTTTATCGTATATATAATGAATTAATACCCATAGACTCAAAATTCACAAAAACGTGGAAAAACGGCAAAATATTGCCTAATTCGATGATATTTTATTTAAATCACATAAAGGAAAAAGAGATGATAAACGTCAAAATGTTGCTAAATTCGATGATTTTTCGTACGAAACAAAATGCAAGAAAACTTGTTTAAAATGCAATATTATGCGAAATTCTGAGATTTGAAGGCCAAATCACATATCGTGATACAACCTGAAATAGTATCGAAATATTGGTAATAATGAATATATTTACGTAATATCAAACTACATGATCAACGTGAAAAAGTCACTATTTTACCATATATGAGGATTTTAACTTCAAATCATAGAGCGAGGTTTCGTATTATTTAATCCAAGAAAAGACATATGACAATATTGTTTCCAATACAAATGATAAAACCAATGTGTTTTAATTAGAATTAACTAAAATGTTGTTGATTTTTCGTTTATATTACCGATGGAAGATGTACACGTAAAACCTCTCTAATCCGGCTGAAACGTCGATATATGCAATAAAAACAGAACTTCTCCCCTTTTCAATATCTTACTCAGTATTTTAACGAGAAACAAATAGATGGATGAAAATGAAGTATTTAAAGTTGCTATGTAATCAATTATGTGTTTGCATCATTTTTATCGTATATTTAAAGAATTAATACCCATAGACTGAAAATTCACAACAAAAACGTGGAAAAACGGCAAAATATTGCCTATTTCGATGATGTTTTGTTTAAATCACATAAAGGAAAAGGGGATGATAAACATCAAAATATTGCTAAATTCGATGATTTTTCGTACCAAACAAAATGCAAGAAAACATGCTTATAATGCAATATTATGCGAAATTCTGAGATTTGAAAGCCAAATCACATATCATGATACTACATAAAATAGTATTGAAATATTGGTAAAAATGAATATATTTAAATAATATCAAACTACATGAAAAACGTGAAAAAAGTCACTATTTTACCATATATGAAGATTTTAACTTCAAATCATAGAGCGAGGTTTCGTATTATTTAGATCCAAGAAAAGACATATGACATATGTCTTTTCATATTATTTTGAAGACATATGATGTTGTTTCCAATACAAATGATAAAACCAATGTGTTTTCATTAGCATTAACTAAAACGTTCCTGATTTTCCGTTTATATTACCGATGGAAGATCTACACGTAAAACCGCTCTAATCCGGCCTAAACGTCGATATATGCAATAAAAACCTAACTTCTACCCTTTTCAATATCCTACACAGTTTTTTAACAAGAAACAAATTGTTGATTGGAAATGAAGTATTTAAGGTTAGTTTCTAATCAATTATGTGTTTGCATAATTTTTATCGTATATTTAATGAATTAATAACAATAAAATGAAAATTCACAAAAACGTGGAAAAATGGCAAATATTGCCTAATTCGATGATATTTTGTTTAAATCACATAAAGGAAAAGGGGATGATAAACGTCAAAATATTGCAAAATTCGATGATTTTTCGTACGAAACAAAATAAAAGAAAATTGCTTAAAATGCAATATTATGCGACATTCTGAGATTTGAAGGCCAAATCACATATCGTGATACTACATGAAATAGTATCTAAATATTGGTAAAAATGAATATATTTACGTAATATCAAACTACATGAAAAACGTGAAAAAAGTCACTATTTTACCATTTTTGAGGAATTTAACTTCAAATCATAGAGCGAGGTTTCGTATTATTTAGATCCAAGAAAAGACATATGACAATGTTGTTTCCAATACAAATGATAAAAATCTATGTGTTTTCATTAGAATTAACTAAAATGTTCCAGATTTTCCGTTTATATTACCGATCGAAGATGTACACGTAAAACCGCTCTAATCCGGCTGAAACGTCGATATATGCAATAAAAACAGAAATTCTCCCCTTTTCAATATCTTACTCAGTATTTTAACGAGAAACAAATAGATGATTGAAAATGAAGTATTTAAGGTTACTATCTAATCAATTATGTGTTTGCATCATTTTTATCGTATATATAATGAATTAATACCCATAGACTGAAAAATCACAAAAACCTGGAAAAACGGCAAAATATTGCCTAATTCGATGATATTTTGTTTAAATCACATAGAGGAAAAGGGGATGATAAACGTCAAAATGTTGCTAAATTCGATGATTTTTCGTACGAAACAAAATACAAGAAAGCTTGCTTAAAATGTAATATTATGCGAAATTCTGAGATTTGAAAGCCAAAACACATATCGTGATACTACATGAAATAGTATAGAAATATTGGTAAAAATGAATATATTTAAATAATATCAAACTACATGAAAAACGTGAAAAAGTCACTATTTTACCATATATGAGGATTTTAACTTCAAATCATAGAGCGAGGTTTCATATTATTTAGATCCAAGAAAAGACATATGACAATGTTGTTTCCAATACAAATGATAAGACCAATTTGTTTTCATTAGAATTAACTAAAATGTTCCTGATTTTCCGTTTATATTACTGATGGAAGATGTACACGTAAAACCGCTCTAATCCGTCTGAAACGTCGATATATGCAATAAAAACTGAACTTCTCCCCTTTTCAATATCCTACTCAGTATTTTAACGAGAAGCAAATGGTTGATTGAAAATGAAGTATTTAAGGTTAATTTTTAATAATTTATGTGTTTGCATCATTTTTATCGTATATTTAATGAATTAATAACAATAAACTGAAAATTCACAAAAACGTGGAAAAATGGCAAATATTGCCTAGTTCGATGATATTTTGTTTAAATCACATAAAGGAAAAGGGGATGATAAACGTCAAAATATTGTAAAATTCGATGATTTTTCGTACAAAACAAAATGCAAGAAAATTGCTTAAAATGCAATATTATGCGACATTCTGAGATTTGAAGGCCAAATCACATATCGTGATACTACATGAAATAGTATCTAAATATTGGTAAAAATGAATATATTTACGTAATATCAAACTACATGAAAAACGTGAAAAAAGTCACTATTTTACCATTTTTGATGAATTTAACTTCAAATCATAGAGCGAGGTTTCGTATTATTTAGATCCAAGAAAAGACATATGACAATGTTGTTTCCAATACAAATGATAAAAATCTATGTGTTTTCATTAGAATTAACTAAAATGTTCCAGATTTTCCGTTTATATTACCGATCGAAGATGTACACGTAAAACCGCTCTAATCCGGCTGAAACGTCGATATATGCAATAAAAACAGAACTTCTCCCCTTTCAATATCTTACTCAATATTTTAATGAGAAACAAATAGATGATTGAAAATGAAGTATTTAAGGTTACTATCTAATCAATTATGTGTTTGCATCATTTTTATCGTATATATAATGAATTAATACCCATAGACTGAAAAATCACTAAAACCTGGAAAAACGGCAAAATATTGCCTAATTCGATGATATTTTGTTTAAATCACATAGAGGAAAAGGGGATGATAAACGTCAAAATGTAGCTAAATTCGATGATTTTTCGTACGAAACAAAATGCAAGAAAGCTTGCTTAAAATGTAATATTATGCGAAATTCTGAGATTTGAAAGCCAAAACACATATCGTGATACTACATGAAATAGTATAGAAATATTGGTAAAAATGAATATATTTAAATAATATTAAACTACATGAAAAACGTGAAAAAAGTCACTATTTTACCATATATGAGGATTTTAACTTCAAATCATAGAGCGAGGTTTCGTATTATTTAGATCCAAGAAAAGACATATGACAATGTTGTTTCCAATACAAATGATAAAACCAATTTGTTTTCATTAGAATTAACTAAAATGTTCCTGATTTTCCGTTTATATTACTGATGGAAGATGTACACGTAAAACCGCTCTAATCCGTCTGAAACGTCGATATATGCAATAAAAACTGAACTTCTCCCCTTTCCAATATCCTACTCAGTATTTTAACGAGAAGCAAATGGTTGATTGAAAATGAAGTATTTAAGGTTAATTTTTAATAATTTATGTGTTTGCATCATTTTTATCGTATATTTAATGAATTAATAACAATAAACTGAAAATTCACAAAAACGTGGAAAAATGGCAAATATTGCCTAATTCGATGATATTTTGTTTAAATCACATAAAGGAAAAGGGGATGATAAACGTCAAAATATTGTAAAATTCGATGATTTTTCGTACGAAACAAAATGCAAGAAAATTGCTTAAAATGCAATATTATGCGACATTCTGAGATTTGAAGGCCAAATCACATATCGTGATACTACATGAAATAGTATTTAAATATTGGTAAAAATGAATATATTTACGTAATATCAAACTACATGAAAAACTTGAAAAAGTCACTATTTTACCAAGTTTGAGGATTTTAACTTCAAATCATAGAGCGAGGTTTCGTATTATTTAGATCCAAGAAAAGACATAACAATGTTGTTTCCAATATAAATGATAAAAATCTATGTGTTTTCATTAGAATTAGCTAAAATGTTCCTGATTTTCCGTTTATATTACCGATGGAAGATGTGCACGTTAAAACCGCTCTAATCCGGCTGAAACGTCGATATATGCAATAATAACCGAACTTCTCCCTTTTCAATATTCTACACAGTATTTTAACGAGAAACAAAATGTTGATTGAAAATGAAGTATTTAAGGTTAGTTTCTAATCAATTATGTGTTTGCATCATTTTTATCGTATATTTAATGAATTAATAACAATAAAATGAAAATTCACAAAAACGTGGAAAAATGGCAAATATTGCCTAATTCGATGATATTTTGTTTAAATCACATAAAGGAAAAGGGGATGATAAACGTCAAAATATTGCAAAATTCGATGATTTTTCGTACGAAACAAAATGCAAGAAAATTGCTTAAAATGCAATATTATGCGACATTCTGACATTTGAAGGCCAAATCACATATCGTGATACTACATGAAATAGTATCTAAATATTGGTAAAAATGAATATATTTACGTAATATCAAACTACATGAAAAACGTGAAAAAGTCACTATTTTACCAAGTTTGAGGATTTTAACTTCAAATCATAGAGCGAGGTTTCGTATTATTTAGATCCAAGAAAAGACATATGACAATGTTGTTTCCAATACAAATGATAAAACCAATGTGTTTTAATTAGAATTAACTAAAATGTTGTTGATTTTTCGTTTATATTACCGATGGAAGATGTACACGTAAAACCTCTCTAATCCGGCTGAAACGTCGATATATGCAATAAAAACAGAACTTCTCCCCTTTTCAATATCTTACTCAGTATATTAACGAGAAACAAATAGATGATTGAAAATGAAGTATTTAAAGTTGCTATGTAATAAATTATGTGTTTGCATTATTTTTATCGTATATTTAAAGAATTAATACCCATAGACTGAAAATTCACAACAAAAACGTGGAAAAACGGCAAAATATTGCCTAATTCGATGATATTTTGTTTAAATCACGTAAAGGAAAAGGGGTTGATAAACGTCAAAATGTTGCTAAATTCGATGATTTTTCGTACGAAACAAAATGCAAGAAAACTTGCTTAAAATGCAATATTATGCGAAATTCTGAGATTTGAAAGCCAAATCACATATCGTGATACTACATGAAATAGTATCGAAATATTGGTAAAAATGAATATATTTAAATAATATCAAACTACATGAAAAACGTGAAAAAGTCACTATTTTACCATATATAAAGATTTTAACTTCAAATCATAGAGCGAGGTTTCGTATTATTTAGATCCAAGAAAAGACATATGACATATGTCTTTTCATATTTTGTTGAAGACATATGATGTTGTTTCCAATACAAATGATAAATCCAATGTGTTTTCATTAGAATTAACTAAAACGTTCCTGATTTTCTGTTTATATTACCGATGGAAGATGTACACGTAAAACCGCTCTAATCCGGCTGAAACGCCGATATATGCAATAAAAACCGAACTTCTCCCCTTTTCAATATCCTACACAGTATTTTAACGAGAAACAAATTATTGATTGAAAATGAAGTATTTATGGTTAATTTCTAATCAATTATGTGTTTGCATCATTTTTATCGTATATTTAATGAATTAATAACAATAAACTGAAAATTCACAAAAACGTGGAAAAATGGCAAAATGTTGCCTAATTCGATGATATTTTGTTTAAATCACATAAAGGAAAAGGGGATGATAAACGTCAAAATGTTGCTAAATTCGATGATTTTTCGTATGAAACAAAATGCAAGAAAACTTGCTTAAAATACAATATTATGCGAAATTCTGAGATTTGAAAGCCAAATCACATCGTGATACTACATGAAATAGTATCGAAATATTGGTAAAAATGAATATATTTACGTAATATCAAACTACATGAAAAACGTGAAAAAAGTCACTATTTTACCATATTTGAGGATTTTAACTTCAAATCATAGAGCGAGGTTTCGTATTATTTAGATCCAAGAAAAGACATATGACAATGTTGTTTCCAATACAAATGATAAAACCAATGTGTTTTCATTAGAATTAACTAAAATCTTCCTGATTTTCCGTTTATATTACTGATGGAAGATGTACACGTAAAACCGCTCTAATCCGTCTGAAACGTCGATATATGCAATAAAAACTGAACTTCTCCCCTTTTCAATATCCTACTCAGTATTTTAACGAGAAGCAAATGGTTGATTGAAAATGAAGTATTTAAGGTTAATTTTTAATCATTTATGTGTTTGCATCATTTTTATCGTATATTTAATGAATTAATAACAATAAACTGAAAATTCACAAAAACGTGGAAAAATGGCAAATATTGCCTAATTCGATGATATTTTGTTTAAATCACATGAAGGAAAAGGGGATGATAAACGTCAAAATATTGCTAAATTCGATGATTTTTCGTACGAAACAAAATGAAAGAAAACTTGCTTAAAATGCAATATTATGCGAAATTCTGAGATTTGAAAGCCAAATCACATATCGTGATACTACATGAAATAGTATCGAAATATTGGTTGTGACAATAATCTCCTTCAAGAGATTGAGTCTGCTCTTCCCTCTACAAATACGTTGCAACAAACTATATAAAACTACTATGGAAGAAATGTCCAACAACGTCAACAACACCAGCAAGGTTTGCCAGAGAGCAAAACGTATGCAGCCAGAGACACCTGTTCAGACTCAAACCGCCAAACTACCTGTTGATCGCTGCCGGCTCCTCGCTGATTGGTAGCCGGTCTGGCTGCAACTGCACTCGCCTCCCCATACTACTTGATGTCTGGGGTCGCCACGACCTCAGACCTCAGAATATTCTGTGCTTCCGCGGTTACCACTCCTCCCGGCTAGACGTTAGCGTATACTGAGAGAAGTGGTAGCTTAAAGCCAATATTCCAGCACCTCACATTTATTTTGTATTGCACTTCTTGTTATTTTGTCTTAACGTAACTTTTCATTGTGTCATTTAATTATTCTTATTATTTTGATTGATTGATTTTATTATACAAATTTGTTTGTCCATTTTTTCATGTTTTGATTTATTTAACGTAATTAAAATTTCATTGTTAAAGTTTACTTGTGTTTTGTGTGTCTTCTCCTTACCTTACCACAGACGAAGTTCCAGTTTTTTCTATTTTTTTTTATAACTATGTGACGAGGCCATACCCCTAGCCTTAAACAGCCGAACACCAACGCGTTACCGTCACATGGTAAAAATGAATATATTTAAATAATGTCAAACTACATGAAAAACGTGAAAAAGTCACTATTTTACCATATATAAAGATTTTAACTTCAAATCATAGAGCGAGGTTTCGTATTATTTAGATCCAAGAAAAGACATATGACATATGTCTTTTCATATTATTTTGAAGACATATGATGTTGTTTCCAATACAAATGATAAAACCAATGTGTTTTCATTAGAATTAACTAAAACGTTCCTGATTTTCCGTTTATATTACCGATGGAAGATGTGCACGTTAAAACCGCTCTAATCCGGCTGAAACGTCGATATATGCAATAAAAGCCGAACTTCTCCCCTTTTCAATATTCTACACAGTATTTTAACGAGAAACAAAATGTTGATTGAAAACGAAGTATTTAAGGTTAGTTTCTAATCAATTATGTGTTTGCATCATTTTTATCGTATATTTAATGAATTAATAACAATAAAATGAAAATTCACAAAAACGTGGAAAATTGGAAAATATTGCCTAATTCGATGATATTTTGTTTAAATCACAGAAAGGAAAAGGGGGATGATAAACGTCAAAATATTGCAAAATTCGATGATTTTTCGTACGAAACAAAATGCAAGAAAATTGCTTAAAATGCAATATTATGGGACATTCTGAGATTTGAAGGCCAAATCACATATCGTGATACTACATGAAATAGTATCTAAATATTGGTAAAAATGAATATATTTACGTAATATCAAACTACATGAAAAACGTGAAAAAAGTCACTATTTTACCATGTTTGAGGATTTTAACTTCAAATCATAGAGCGAGGTTTCGTATTATTTAGATCCAAGAAAAGACATATGACAATGTTGTTTCCAATACAAATGATAAAAATCTATGTGTTTTCATTAGAATTAACTAAAATGTTCCTGATTTTCCGTTTATATTACCGATGGAAGATGTACACGTAAAACCGCTCTAATCCGGCTGAAACGTCGATACATGCAATAAAAACAGAACTTCTCCCCTTTTCAATATCTTACTCAGTATTTTAACGAGAAACAAATAGATGATTGAAAATGAAGTATTTAAGGTTACTATCTAATCAATTATGTGTTTGCATCATTTTTATCGTATATATAATGAATTAATTCCCATAGACTGAAAATTCTCAAAAACCTGGAAAAACGGCAAAATATTGCCTAATTCGATGATATTTTGTTTAAATCACATAGAGGAAAAGGGGATGATAAACGTCAAAATGTTGCTAAATTCGATGATTTTTCGTACGAAACAAAATGCAAGAAAACTTGCTTAAAATGCAATATTATGCGAAATTCTGAGATTTGAAAGCCAAAACACATATCGTGATACTACATGAATAGTATCGAAATATTGGTAAAAATGAATATATTTAAATAATATCAAACTACATGAAAAACGTGAAAAAAGTCACTATTTTACCATATATGAAGATTTTAACTTCAAATCATAGAGCGAGGTTTCGTATTATTTAGATCCAAGAAAAGACATATGACATATGTCTTTTCATATTTTGTTGAAGACATATGATGTTGTTTCCAATACAAATGATAAAACCAATGTGTTTTCATTAGAATTAACTAAAACGTTCCTGATTTTCTGTTTATATTACCGATGGAAGATGTACACGTAAAACCGCTCTAATCCGGCTGAAACGTCGATATATGCAATAAAAACCGAACTTCTCCCCTTTTCAATATCCTACACAGTATTTTAACGAGAAACAAATTGTTGATTGAAAATGAAGTATTTAAGGTTAATTTCTAATCAATTATGTGTTTGCATCATTTTTATCGTATATTTAATGAATTAATAACAATAAACTGAAAATTCACAAAAACGTGGAAAAATGGCAAAATATTGCCAAATTCGATGATATTTTGTTTAAATCACATAAAGGAAAAGGGGATGATAAACGTCAAAATATAGCAAAATTCGATGATTTTTCGTACGAAACAAAATGCAAGAAAATTGCTTAAAATGCAATATTATGCGACATTCTGAGATTTGAAGGCCAAATCACATATCGTGATACTACATGAAATAGTATCTAAATAGTGGTAAAAATGAAAATATTTACGTAATATCAAACTACATGAAAAACGTGAAAAAGTCACTATTTTACCATGTTTGAGGATTTTAACTTCAAATCATAGAGCGAGGTTTCGTATTATTTAGATCCAAGAAAAGACATATGACAATGTTATTTCCAATACAAATGATAAAAATCTATGTGTTTTCATTAGAATTAACTAAAATGTTCCTGATTTTCCGTTTATATTACCGATGGAAGATGTACACGAAAAACCGCTCCAATCCGGCTGAAACGTCGATATATGCAATAAAAACAGAACTTCTCCCCTTTTCAATATCTTACTCAGTATTTTAACGAGAAACAAATAGATGATTGAAAATGAAGTATTTAAGGTTACTATCTAATCAATTATGTGTTTGCATCATTTTTATCGTATATATAATGAATTAATACCCATAGACTGAAAATTCACAAAAACCTGGAAAAACGGCAAAATATTGCCTAATTCGATGATATTTTGTTTAAATCACATAAAGGAAAAGGGGATGATAAACGTCAAAATGTTGCTAAATTCGATGATTTTTCGTACGAAACAAAATGCAAGAAAACTTGCTTAAAATGCAATATTATGCGAAATTCTGAGATTTGAAAGCCAAATCACATCGTGATACTACATGAAATAGTATCGAAATATTGGTAAAAATGAATATATTTACGTAATATCAAACTACATGAAAAACGTGAAAAAAGTCACTATTTTACCATATTTGAGGATTTTAACTTCAAATCATAGAGCGAGGTTTCGTATTATTTAGATCCAAGAAAAGACATATGACAATGTTGTTTCCAATACAAATGATAAAACCAATGTGTTTTCATTAGAATTAACTAAAATGTTCCTGATTTTCCGTTTATATTACTGATGGAAGATGTACACGTAAAACCACTCTAATCCGTCTGAAACGTCGATATATGCAATAAAAACTGAACTTCTCCCCTTTTCAATATCCTACTCAGTATTTTAACGAGAAGAAAATGGTTGATTGAAAATGAAGTATTTAAGGTTAATTTTTAATCATTTATGTGTTAGCATCATTTTTATCGTATATTTAATGAATTAATAACAATAAACTGAAAATTCACAAAAACGTGGAAAAACGGCAAAATATTGCCTAATTCGATGATATTTTGTTTATATCACATTAAGGAACAGCGGATGATAAACGTCAACATATTGCTAATTTCGATGATTTTTCGTACGAAACAAAATGCAAGAAAACTTGCTTAAAATGCAATATTATGCGAAATTCTGATATATGAAGGCCAAATCACATATCGTGATACAACATGAAACAGTATCGAAATATTGGTAAAAACGAATATATTTACGTAAAATCACACTACATGAAAAACGTGAAAAAGTCACTATTTTACCATATATGAGGGTTTTAACTACAAATCATAGAGCGAAGTTTCGTATTATTTAGATCCACGAAAAGACATATGACATATATGCCGTTGTTTCCAATGCAAATGATAAAAATATATTTGTTTTCACTAGAATTAACTAAAATGTTCTTGATTTTCCGTTTATATTACCGATGGAAGATGTACACGAAAACATCTCTATTCCGGCTGAAACGTCGATATATGCAATTAAAACAGAACTTCTCTCCTTTTCAATATCTTACTCTGTTGTAATCCACAAGTTAGTAGGAATTATTAGCTTGAGGATCATTACTACAACACTTAACGAATGATGATTGAAAGTACATGTAAGTAGACAGACTATGGATCACATATCTAAGAAAGGTCAATGGATTAAGACCGAAGCTGTTTAGCCAAATTAATAATTCCTGGAAAGAGGAATTATTCTTCGTCAGGCTTCTAGGAACAAGGTTACCGCTCTAGGGATAAGGTTAATCGGATTATACCTTCCTCAAGAGGCGTGGTGAAATGATTGAGGCCATGGTTGGCTGGAGTCAGTCTGATTGTGGGAGTTGAACTAGCAAGTCCTTTGGATCCCCGTTTGCGGCAGCAGCGAAGTGTAGCAGACAGCTATGCGAGAACCTGATGTGATCTTAGTGAGGAAGTTAAGTCTTCAGTATGTGAGTATTGAATGAAAAACTAACCGGGTGTGGAGCGTTGTAGTAATCATTCCGTATTAGGGACTTAGGCGGAAGTTACGAGTGTGTGTGGTGATCGCGGAGGTCAAGTGGTCTATGGGTATTGGAAGCGTATTGACCTAATAGAGTATGTTAATATATTATTATTTGTCAGAGTCTATTCTTTGTAAGTAAATGACAAAACCCGACGGCCTTTAAAGACTTTCCATGTGTCCCTTCATAGTGTTCCTGGTTTGGTTGGTGAGGGAATGTTAGGGAATTGGTAGACGACATATTTGGTGGCAGCGCAAACAGGTTTTGGAACACTTTGCGAGATGAAGGAAGTGTGGTTCTGGTTTAGTTGGTGAGGGAATGTTCGGGAAATGGTAGACATCGGGTTGTGGTGAGAACGGTGGTTACTAGACGGAGGAAAGAAGGGTCAGGTGAGACCAGGTCAGAGGAGTTAGTTAATTATGGGGGCTTATCACACTAAATTAAAAGTTGTTCAATTTGCTTATAATTTTTTTTATGAAATGGTTATAGAAAGGGCTGCAACTGGTCCAAGTTTCACCATCACACCCTAAACAGAAAAGGAGAAAAAAAATACACAACGTATTATGCAACGAATGTTCAACATTCTCAAATAATCTCAGGAAACACATGTGTCAACTAAAATGTCTACTATGTGCTGTAGAAGCACAAACTCTTGTAATAATTGTAATATGTATGTGCAATATATTTATATGTAAAATTTTTTTTTTTTCTTTTTTCTTGGGCCAATTTTTTTTTTCTCATTTGTTATCAAGGGATTTGCATGAAACTTGCACACCTTGCTCAATGGATGCCTATCTGCAAGGGTGCCAATTATGAACGAAATCTGTCGACGTCAAGCTCAGCTACAGGTGGCCGAACTTGGATCTTTATTTTACTCTGGAAAGTAATTTACAACTTCAAGGCGTTTCTCAGCTTTCATTTATTAATCAATTTACATGCATATTACACCTTATATGTAAGGTTTGTGCTTCTACAAACCTATTGAGACATTTTAGTCCAAAATCCATTTGTTGATTTTATAAAAATTTATAAACATCATATATTGCATATTTTTGGAAGGGTAACTTTGAAAAATTATATTATTGCACTAAACACTTTCTTTGATAAAACTGCTCAATACAATCTATTATTATGTGTTAGTTTAATATCAGAGTGTTATAGAAATGATTTTAGTTGACACATGTGTTCCCTGAAATTATTTGAAAATGTTGAAAATTCGTTGCATAATACGTTGTGTATTTTTTTTCTCCTTTCCTGTTTAGGGTGTGATGCTGAAACTTGGACCAGTTGCAGCTCTTTCTATAACCATTTCATAAATAAATTTATAAACAAATTGAACAATTTTTACGAAACCCGTAATATGCCCCCTTAAAGGGACTAGGCCATTGTGGGGCACATGTGGGGTTTATTTCTTTCATTCCAGATTCCCGCAGCGAGAGACGGCTAAGAGGCAAGTCTGGATCACTGAAGCATCGGGATCCAAAACAAGTGCAGTGTTCGTAGTGCGGATTATACAGTGTTCGTAGTGCGGATTATACAGCGTGGCGAGGTAAACTAGCGCGGGTGAATGTGGGCCAGCGTGGGCCATGTGCGGCCATGTGCGGGCCAAGCGATGGGTGGGCCAAGCGAGCCGCACCTTGGAGCTTGTTTTATATCGTTGGTAAGGCGGAAATAGTGAGAAACCGTTGCTAAGGTGAAATTAAGCGTGAAAACTACGTAATTTAAAGTTAATTAAATTTCACGTAAAGTGTAAACCTAATATTTTAAAGATAATTAAATATTACGTAAAGATTCGAGCGATTTCAGGCGTTACATCGATACAGAAAATAGGCGAAGTGAATTGTGAACTCCTAGGCATAGCGAGCGACGCGTAATTTGACGTCTGGGGTTCGATGTCTCGTGTACCGTGGAGAGGGCCATGGAGATTTTTTTGTGGGTGCAGGTAGCATTATGGAGAGTGTTACCGTGGGACACGGGGAGCGTGTCCCGTTGGTGGGGGTGTGTGGCGCCGGGTGTAGTGAATGGTTGTGTATTGGCGTTTGTATGCAGGGGTGTGTAGTGTAATGCATGTGGTGTGTAGTGTAATGCATGTGTAGTGGCTTATTAGACGCCAGCGTAATGCATAGTATTTACTGTAGTGAAATGTGCATGTTTTCACTGTGGATATTATGGATGTAGTATAGTGCATGACATTGTTGGCATTGTAGCGCCAAGGTGTAGCATGTGTAGCATAACTGGTTGTTGTAACACCGGGTGTATTGTAGACATTAGCGTTGAAGTATGTTAACGCAGGTGGTAGTGTGTGGTGGGTGGCCACTACACAAGATATTATACCTGACGACTGTGGGTCAGGTAATTAACGGATTACCAGAGAAAAGGGACAGTGTGTGTTGCGTTTGGTGATGTCTCGTGGTGTTTTGATGCGCTCTGGCGCAAGGCATATGCCTGTGGTGGTATTGGTGTTGAGGGCGTTGGAGACGCCGTGTGTGGTGTTGAGGGCGTTGGGGACGCCGGGTGTTGTGTTGAGGGCGTTGGGGACGCCGTGTGTTGTGTTGAGGGCGTTGGGGACGCCGTGTGTTGTGTTGAGGGCGTTGGGGACGCCGTGTGTTGTGGTGAGGGCGTTGGGGACGCCGTGTGTTGTGTTGAGGGCGTTGGGGACGCCGGGTGTTGTGTTGAGGGCGTTGGGGACGCCGGGTGTTGTGTTGAGGGCGTTGGGGACGCCGGGTGTTGTGTTGAGGGCGTTGGGGACGCCGTGTGTTGAGGGCGTTGGGGACGCCGGGTGTTGTGTTGAGGGCGTTGGGGACGCCGTGTGTTGTGTTGAGGGCGTTGGGGACGCCGGGTGTTGTGTTGAGGGCGTTGGGGACGCCGGGTGTTGTGTTGAGGGCGTTGGGACGCCATTGGGTGGTGTAGTGTAGTGGCGTTTGGACGCCTGGTATGGAGTGTGGTGTTGTGGAGTATATGGTGGCGCAGGGGCGCCAGGTAGTGGTCGGTAAGGTGAGTATTGGCGTAGCAAGGTCGGTGCGTTAGGACGCAGGAAGTGGTTGTGGGGATGTGTGGCGTTATATTGAGGTCATCAGTGGTTGGGATGACCAGAGGTGATGGTGTGTCGGAGTGGGTAAGTCTTATGGATGAGATGAAATGTGGATAATTGCAGGAGTTGGTGGCTGCAGTAGGCGAGCCACGTCGATATATCTAGCAAAACTCATAAAAGACTAATAAAAATTCATTATTCTCATTAAAATTTTCATTATTAATTATGTCGGAGTGGGTAAGTCTTATGGATAAGATTATAATGTAGAATTTCAAAATTTCAGGTGTTGGTGGTTGCAGTGAGCGAGCCAAGTAGATATACTAATTTCTCATTAATTAAGTTGTTACAGGAATCTCGCTAGAAGCGAGCCAGTGGCAGTATGATGCTTTAGTGACATTAGTTATGAAATTATTTTAATGAGGTATTTATTGTGATAATGTATGTGCATGTATATACTGTATATTACCTCATCGGCACCATTACTGAGTGTTAGGCTTGAGAAGGTCCCCCGGGATCATGTCACAGAGCTTCAGGTAGAATAGAAGGGAAGCTATGAGGCTACACTCAGTTATTCTAGAAAAAAAAGGGGGGTGGAAGTGAAGCCAACGTGACGTTATAGGCGAAATTCGCCCCCTGACATCAAAGCAGGGATAAGGGCCAGCTGCAATGGTTTTGCAGCTGCGCTCAGGCTATATACGGGGAGAGAGTAAGGAGCCGAAGGGGTTATGTAATAATGGGATCGAGCCAGGGGGCTCCGAGGGAATATTTTGCAGGTACAGCGGTCGGGAAGGTGTGAATACAGGTGGACACACTCTGGGCGGATGGGCCTAGTCCAGAGAGCTGTGAGGGATCTACAGCGTTCTGGGATTGGTGCCCTGGAACGAGACGTCAGCACAGACCCAAGGGAACATGACCCTGGGGTAGGAATCTCCGTTGCTCTGGAGGCCAGGATCACGTTAGCTCAGAGCAACGATGGGACATTGACAACATTCACCAGGCTGGACAGCCTGGGTTTTGTCTGGGTCATGGAGGATCTATGACCTAGCAACCATGGGACACGAAGACAAGAGAGGTGATGCTGCCAATTTTGGAAGAGGCCAGTGAAACATTGTGTGATCATTGTAAGCCCTTATGTTAACAGTACAGGGCAAGATGTTGAATTATTAACTTGTTACTAAGGATGAAGAACCTTAGATATATATGTGTTGTGTATATATTAATGACTAGTGTCATTTCTGTTTAAGTGCCAGCATTCTGGTCCATGTAATTTTATGGTTATGTTTGTATGTAATTATATGTCAGCAGTTTAGGTATATGTGCATTGTTGGAGATGGGAAAAATTATTACAGACTATTTTACCTGTGCTATGATGTGAATATAATGTATATGTTGGAGAAGTGTTGTGAGTCATGTCGAGGAAAATTTTAATTTATTTCATTGTGTGTATGATGAACTTATTGGATGATTTTTTAGTTGGACACATATGGTGGGTGCATCCTCCAGGTCCTTGCACTAATGGAACCATTGCAATGATGCATATGGGGACATATGCGTGTTTAAGGAGGGGAGTGGTGTTGTAATCCACAAGTTAGTAGGAATTATTAGCTAGAGGATCATTACTACAACACTTAACGAATGATGATTGAAAGTACATGTAAGTAGACAGACTATGGATCACATATCTAAGAAAGGTCAATGGATTAAGACCGAAGCTGTTTAGCCAAATTAATAATTCCTGGAAAGAGGAATTATTCTTCGTCATGCTTCTAGGAACAAGGTTACCGCTCTAGGGATAAGGTTAATCGGATTATACCTTCCTCAAGAGGCGTGGTGAAATGATTGAGGCCATGGTTGGCTGGAGTCAGTCTGATTGTGGGAGTTGAACTAGCAAGTCCTTTGGATCCCCGTTTGCGGCAGCAGCGAAGTGTAGCAGACAGCTATGCGAGAACCTGATGTGATCTTAGTGACGAAGTTAAGTCTGCAGTATGTGAGTATTGAATGAAAGACTAACCGGGTGTGGAGCGTTGTAGTAATCATTCCGTATTAGGGACTTAGGCGGAAGTTACGAGTGTGTGTGGTGATCGCGGAGGTCAAGTGGTCTATGGATATTGGAAGCGTATTGACCTAATAAAGTATGTTAAAATATTATTATTTGTCAGAGTCTATTCTTTGTAATTAAATGACAAAACACGACGGCCTTTAAATACCTTCCATATGTTCATTCATTGTGTTCCAGTACAAACCTAGTGGTACGCCTCAAGGGTCTGGTGTGTGTAGGAGTACACGGTGGTAGTAACGGTTGCTGAGGCAAGGTGTTATGTGTTGTTTAATCGCTGTGTTCGGAATGAACCGGGGTTCAGCGTCACGACAACTCAGTATTTTAACAAGAAACAAAAATATGATTGAAAATTAAGTATTTAAGGTTATTGTCTAATCAATTATGTGTTTGCATCATTTTTATCGTATATATAATGAATTAATACCCATAGACTGAAAATTCACAAAAACCTGGAAAAACGGCAAAATATTGCCTAATTCGATGATATTTTGTTTAAATCACATAAAGGAAAAGGGGATGATAAACGTCAAAATGTTGCTAAATTCGATGATTTTTCGTACGAAACAAAATGCAAGAAAGCTTGCTTAAAATGCAATATTATGCGAAATTCTGAGATTTGAAAGCCAAAACACATATCGTGATACTACATGAAATAGTATCGATATATTGGTAAAAATGAATATATTTAAATAATATCAAACTACATGAAAAACGTGAAAAAAGTCACTATTTTACCATATATGAAGATTTTAACTTCAAATCATAGAGCGAGGTTTCGTATTATTTAGATCCAAGAAAAGACATATGACAATGTTGTTTCCAATACAAATGATAAAACCAATATGTTTTCATTAGAATTAACTAAAACGTTCCTGATTTTCTGCTTATATTACCGATGGAAGATGTACACGTAAAACCGCTATAATCCGGCTGAAACGTCGATATATGCAATAAAAACCGAACTTCTCCCCTTTTCAATATCCTACACAGTATTTTATCGAGAAACAAATTGTTGATTGAAAATGAAGTATTTAAGGTTAATTTCTAATCAATTATGTGTTTGCATCATTTTTATCGTATATTTAATGAATTAATAACAATAAACTGAAAATTCACAAAAACGTGGAAAAATGGCAAAATATTGCCTAATTCGATGATATTTTGTTTTAAATCACATAAAGGAAAAGGGGATGATAAACGTCAAAATATAGCAAAATTCGATGATTTTTCGTACGAAACAAAATAAAAGAAAATTGCTTAAATGCAATATTATGCGACATTCTGAGATTTGAAGGCCAAATCACATATCGTGATACTACATGAAATAGTATCTAAATATTGGTAAAAATAAAAATATTTACGTAATATCAAACTACATGAAAAACTTGAAAAAGTCACTATTTTACCATGTTTGAGGATTTTAACTTCAAATCATAGAGCGAGGTTTCGTATTATTTAGATCCAAGAAAAGACATATGACAATGTTGTTTCCAATACAAATGATAAAACCAATGTGTTTTCATTAGAATTAACTAAAATGTTCCTGATTTTCCGTTTATATTACTGATGGAAGATGTACACGTAAAACCGCTCTAATCCGTCTGAAACGTCGAAATATGCAATAAAAACTGAACTTCTCCCCTTTTCAATATCCTACTCAGTATTTTAACGAGAAGCAAATGGTTGATTGAAAATGAAGTATTTAAGGTTAATTTTTAATCATTTATGTGTTTGCATCATTTTTATCGTATATTTAATGAATTATTAACAATAAACTGAAAATTCACAAAAACGTGGAAAAACGGCAAAATATTGCCTAATTCGATGATATTTTGTTTATATCACATAAAGGAACAGCGGATGATAAACGTCAAAATATTGTTAATTTCGATGATTTTTCGTACGAAACAAAATGCAAGAAAACTTGCTTAAAATGCAATATTATGCGAAATTCTGATATATGAAGGCCAAATCACATATCGTGATACAACATTAAACAGTATCGAAATATTGGTAAAAACGAATATATTTACGTAAAATCACACTACATGAAAAACGTGAAAAAAGTCACTATTTTACCATATATGAGGGTTTTACCTACAAATCATAGAGCGAGGTTTCGTATTATTTAGATCCAAGAAAAGACATATGACAATGTTGTTTCCAATATAAATGATAAAAATCTATGTGTTTTCATTAGAATTAGCTAAAATGTTCCTGATTTTCCGTTTATATTACCGATGGAAGATGTGCACGTTAAAACCGCTCTAATCCGGCTGAAACGTCGATATATGCAATAAAAACCGAACTTCTCCCTTTTCAATATTCTACACAGTATTTTAACGAGAAACAAAATGTTGATTGAAAATGAAGTATTTAAGGTTAGTTTCTAATCAATTATGTGTTTGCATCATTTTTATCGTATATTTAATGAATTAATAACAATAAAATGAAAATTCACAAAAACGTGGAAAAATGGCAAATATTGCCTAATTCGATGATATTTTGTTTAAATCACATAAAGGAAAAGGGGATGATAAAAGTCAAAATATTGCAAAATTCGATGATTTTTCGTACGAAACAAAATGCAAGAAAATTGCTTAAAATGCAATATTATGCGACATTCTGACATTTGAAGGCCAAATCACATATCGTGATACTACATGAAATAGTATCTAAATATTGGTAAAAATGAATATATTTACGTAATATCAAACTACATGAAAAACGTGAAAAAGTCACTATTTTACCAAGTTTGAGGATTTTAACTTCAAATCATAGAGCGAGGTTTCGTATTATTTAGATCCAAGAAAAGACATATGACAATGTTGTTTCCAATACAAATGATAAAACCAATGTGTTTTAATTAGAATTAACTAAAATGTTGTTGATTTTTCGTTTATATTACCGATGGAAGATGTACACGTAAAACCTCTCTAATCCGGCTGAAACGTCGATATATGCAATAAAAACAGAACTTCTCCCCTTTTCAATATCTTACTCAGTATATTAACGAGAAACAAATAGATGATTGAAAATGAAGTATTTAAAGTTGCTATGTAATAAATTATGTGTTTGCATTATTTTTATCGTATATTTAAAGAATTAATACCCATAGACTGAAAATTCACAACAAAAACGTGGAAAAACGGCAAAATATTGCCTAATTCGATGATATTTTGTTTAAATCACGTAAAGGAAAAGGGGTTGATAAACGTCAAAATGTTGCTAAATTCGATGATTTTTCGTACGAAACAAAATGCAAGAAAACTTGCTTAAAATGCAATATTATGCGAAATTCTGAGATTTGAAAGCCAAATCACATATCGTGATACTACATGAAATAGTATCGAAATATTGGTAAAAATGAATATATTTAAATAATATCAAACTACATGAAAAACGTGAAAAAGTCACTATTTTACCATATATAAAGATTTTAACTTCAAATCATAGAGCGAGGTTTCGTATTATTTAGATCCAAGAAAAGACATATGACATATGTCTTTTCATATTTTGTTGAAGACATATGATGTTGTTTCCAATACAAATGATAAATCCAATGTGTTTTCATTAGAATTAACTAAAACGTTCCTGATTTTCTGTTTATATTACCGATGGAAGATGTACACGTAAAACCGCTCTAATCCGGCTGAAACGCCGATATATGCAATAAAAACCGAACTTCTCCCCTTTTCAATATCCTACACAGTATTTTAACGAGAAACAAATTATTGATTGAAAATGAAGTATTTATGGTTAATTTCTAATCAATTATGTGTTTGCATCATTTTTATCGTATATTTAATGAATTAATAACAATAAACTGAAAATTCACAAAAACGTGGAAAAATGGCAAAATATTGCCTAATTCGATGATATTTTGTTTAAATCACATAAAGGAAAAGGGGATGATAAACGTCAAAATGTTGCTAAATTCGATGATTTTTCGTATGAAACAAAATGCAAGAAAACTTGCTTAAAATACAATATTATGCGAAATTCTGAGATTTGAAAGCCAAATCACATCGTGATACTACATGAAATAGTATCGAAATATTGGTAAAAATGAATATATTTACGTAATATCAAACTACATGAAAAACGTGAAAAAAGTCACTATTTTACCATATTTGAGGATTTTAACTTCAAATCATAGAGCGAGGTTTCGTATTATTTAGATCCAAGAAAAGACATATGACAATGTTGTTTCCAATACAAATGATAAAACCAATGTGTTTTCATTAGAATTAACTAAAATCTTCCTGATTTTCCGTTTATATTACTGATGGAAGATGTACACGTAAAACCGCTCTAATCCGTCTGAAACGTCGATATATGCAATAAAAACTGAACTTCTCCCCTTTTCAATATCCTACTCAGTATTTTAACGAGAAGCAAATGGTTGATTGAAAATGAAGTATTTAAGGTTAATTTTTAATCATTTATGTGTTTGCATCATTTTTTATCGTATATTTAATGAATTAATAACAATAAACTGAAAATTCACAAAAACGTGGAAAAATGGCAAATATTGCCTAATTCGATGATATTTTGTTTAAATCACATGAAGGAAAAGGGGATGATAAACGTCAAAATATTGCTAAATTCGATGATTTTTCGTACGAAACAAAATGAAAGAAAACTTGCTTAAAATGCAATATTATGCGAAATTCTGAGATTTGAAAGCCAAATCACATATCGTGATACTACATGAAATAGTATCGAAATATTGGTTGTGACAATAATCTCCTTCAAGAGATTGAGTCTGCTCTTCCCTCTACAAATACGTTGCAACAAACTATATAAAACTACTATGGAAGAAATGTCCAACAACGACAACAACACCAGCAAGGTTTGCCAGAGAGCAAAACGTATGCAGCCAGAGACACCTGTTCAGACTCAAACCGCCAAACTACCTGTTGATCGCTGCCGGCTCCTCGCTGATTGGTAGCCGGTCTGGCTGCAACTGCACTCGCCTCCCCATACTACTTGATGTCTGGGGTCGCCACGACCTCAGACCTCAGAATATTCTGTGCTTCCGCGGTTACCACTCCTCCCGGCTAGACGTTAGCGTATACTGAGAGAAGTGGTAGCTTAAAGCCAATATTCCAGCACCTCACATTTATTTTGTATTGCACTTCTTGTTATTTTGTCTTAACGTAACTTTTCATTGTGTCATTTAATTATTCTTATTATTTTGATTGATTGATTTTATTATACAAATTTGTTTGTCCATTTTTTCATGTTTTGATTTATTTAACGTAATTAAAATTTCATTGTTAAAGTTTACTTGTGTTTTGTGTGTCTTCTCCTTACCTTACCACAGACGAAGTTCCAGTTTTTTCTATTTTTTTTTATAACTATGTGACGAGGCCATACCCCTAGCCTTAAACAGCCGAACACCAACGCGTTACCGTCACATGGTAAAAATGAATATATTTAAATAATATCAAACTACATGAAAAACGTGAAAAAGTCACTATTTTACCATATATAAAGATTTTAACTTCAAATCATAGAGCGAGGTTTCGTATTATTTAGATCCAAGAAAAGACATATGACATATGTCTTTTCATATTATTTTGAAGACATATGATGTTGTTTCCAATACAAATGATAAAACCAATGTGTTTTCATTAGAATTAACTAAAACGTTCCTGATTTTCCGTTTATATTACCGATGGAAGATGTGCACGTTAAAACCGCTCTAATCCGGCTGAAACGTTGATATATGCAATAAAAGCCGAACTTCTCCCCTTTTCAATATTCTACACAGTATTTTAACGAGAAACAAAATGTTGATTGAAAACGAAGTATTTAAGGTTAGTTTCTAATCAATTATGTGTTTGCATCATTTTTATCGTATATTTAATGAATTAATAACAATAAAATGAAAATTCACAAAAACGTGGAAAATTGGAAAATATTGCCTAATTCGATGATATTTTGTTTAAATCACAGAAAGGAAAAGGGGATGATAAACGTCAAAATATTGCAAAATTCGATGATTTTTCGTACGAAACAAAATGCAAGAAAATTGCTTAAAATGCAATATTATGGGACATTCTGAGATTTGAAGGCCAAATCACATATCGTGATACTACATGAAATAGTATCTAAATATTGGTAAAAATGAATATATTTACGTAATATCAAACTACATGAAAAACGTGAAAAAAGTCACTATTTTACCATGTTTGAGGATTTTAACTTCAAATCATAGAGCGAGGTTTCGTATTATTTAGATCCAAGAAAAGACATATGACAATGTTGTTTCCAATACAAATGATAAAAATCTATGTGTTTTCATTAGAATTAACTAAAATGTTCCTGATTTTCCGTTTATATTACCGATGGAAGATGTACACGTAAAACCGCTCTAATCCGGCTGAAACGTCGATACATGCAATAAAAACAGAACTTCTCCCCTTTTCAATATCTTACTCAGTATTTTAACGAGAAACAAATAGATGATTGAAAATGAAGTATTTAAGGTTACTATCTAATCAATTATGTGTTTGCATCATTTTTATCGTATATATAATGAATTAATTCCCATAGACTGAAAATTCTCAAAAACCTGGAAAAACGGCAAAATATTGCCTAATTCGATGATATTTTGTTTAAATCACATAGAGGAAAAGGGGATGATAAACGTCAAAATGTTGCTAAATTCGATGATTTTTCGTACGAAACAAAATGCAAGAAAACTTGCTTAAAATGCAATATTATGCGAAATTCTGAGATTTGAAAGCCAAAACACATATCGTGATACTACATGAATAGTATCGAAATATTGGTAAAAATGAATATATTTAAATAATATCAAACTACATGAAAAACGTGAAAAAAGTCACTATTTTACCATATATGAAGATTTTAACTTCAAATCATAGAGCGAGGTTTCGTATTATTTAGATCCAAGAAAAGACATATGACATATGTCTTTTCATATTTTGTTGAAGACATATGATGTTGTTTCCAATACAAATGATAAAACCAATGTGTTTTCATTAGAATTAACTAAAACGTTCCTGATTTTCTGTTTATATTACCGATGGAAGATGTACACGTAAAACCGCTCTAATCCGGCTGAAACGTCGATATATGCAATAAAAACCGAACTTCTCCCCTTTTCAATATCCTACACAGTATTTTAACGAGAAACAAATTGTTGATTGAAAATGAAGTATTTAAGGTTAATTTCTAATCAATTATGTGTTTGCATCATTTTTATCGTATATTTAATGAATTAATAACAATAAACTGAAAATTCACAAAAACGTGGAAAAATGGCAAAATATTGCCAAATTCGATGATATTTTGTTTAAATCACATAAAGGAAAAGGGGATGATAAACGTCAAAATATAGCAAAATTCGATGATTTTTCGTACGAAACAAAATGCAAGAAAATTGCTTAAAATGCAATATTATGCGACATTCTGAGATTTGAAGGCCAAATCACATATCGTGATACTACATGAAATAGTATCTAAATAGTGGTAAAAATGAAAATATTTACGTAATATCAAACTACATGAAAAACGTGAAAAAGTCACTATTTTACCATGTTTGAGGATTTTAACTTCAAATCATAGAGCGAGGTTTCGTATTATTTAGATCCAAGAAAAGACATATGACAATGTTATTTCCAATACAAATGATAAAAATCTATGTGTTTTCATTAGAATTAACTAAAATGTTCCTGATTTTCCGTTTATATTACCGATGGAAGATGTACACGAAAAACCGCTCTAATCCGGCTGAAACGTCGATATATGCAATAAAAACAGAACTTCTCCCCTTTTCAATATCTTACTCAGTATTTTAACGAGAAACAAATAGATGATTGAAAATGAAGTATTTAAGGTTACTATCTAATCAATTATGTGTTTGCATCATTTTTATCGTATATATAATGAATTAATACCCATAGACTGAAAATTCACAAAAACCTGGAAAAACGGCAAAATATTGCCTAATTCGATGATATTTTGTTTAAATCACATAAAGGAAAAGGGGATGATAAACGTCAAAATGTTGCTAAATTCGATGATTTTTCGTACGAAACAAAATGCAAGAAAACTTGCTTAAAATGCAATATTATGCGAAATTCTGAGATTTGAAAGCCAAATCACATCGTGATACTACATGAAATAGTATCGAAATATTGGTAAAAATGAATATATTTACGTAATATCAAACTACATGAAAAACGTGAAAAAAGTCACTATTTTACCATATTTGAGGATTTTAACTTCAAATCATAGAGCGAGGTTTCGTATTATTTAGATCCAAGAAAAGACATATGACAATGTTGTTTCCAATACAAATGATAAAACCAATGTGTTTTCATTAGAATTAACTAAAATGTTCCTGATTTTCCGTTTATATTACTGATGGAAGATGTACACGTAAAACCACTCTAATCCGTCTGAAACGTCGATATATGCAATAAAAACTGAACTTCTCCCCTTTTCAATATCCTACTCAGTATTTTAACGAGAAGAAAATGGTTGATTGAAAATGAAGTATTTAAGGTTAATTTTTAATCATTTATGTGTTAGCATCATTTTTATCGTATATTTAATGAATTAATAACAATAAACTGAAAATTCACAAAAACGTGGAAAAACGGCAAAATATTGCCTAATTCGATGATATTTTGTTTATATCACATTAAGGAACAGCGGATGATAAACGTCAACATATTGCTAATTTCGATGATTTTTCGTACGAAACAAAATGCAAGAAAACTTGCTTAAAATGCAATATTATGCGAAATTCTGATATATGAAGGCCAAATCACATATCGTGATACAACATGAAACAGTATCGAAATATTGGTAAAAACGAATATATTTACGTAAAATCACACTACATGAAAAACGTGAAAAAGTCACTATTTTACCATATATGAGGGTTTTAACTACAAATCATAGAGCGAAGTTTCGTATTATTTAGATCCACGAAAAGACATATGACATATATGCCGTTGTTTCCAATGCAAATGATAAAAATATATTTGTTTTCACTAGAATTAACTAAAATGTTCTTGATTTTCCGTTTATATTACCGATGGAAGATGTACACGAAAACATCTCTATTCCGGCTGAAACGTCGATATATGCAATTAAAACAGAACTTCTCTCCTTTTCAATATCTTACTCTGTTGTAATCCACAAGTTAGTAGGAATTATTAGCTTGAGGATCATTACTACAACACTTAACGAATGATGATTGAAAGTACATGTAAGTAGACAGACTATGGATCACATATCTAAGAAAGGTCAATGGATTAAGACCGAAGCTGTTTAGCCAAATTAATAATTCCTGGAAAGAGGAATTATTCTTCGTCAGGCTTCTAGGAACAAGGTTACCGCTCTAGGGATAAGGTTAATCGGATTATACCTTCCTCAAGAGGCGTGGTGAAATGATTGAGGCCATGGTTGGCTGGAGTCAGTCTGATTGTGGGAGTTGAACTAGCAAGTCCTTTGGATCCCCGTTTGCGGCAGCAGCGAAGTGTAGCAGACAGCTATGCGAGAACCTGATGTGATCTTAGTGACGAAGTTAAGTCTTCAGTATGTGAGTATTGAATGAAAAACTAACCGGGTGTGGAGCGTTGTAGTAATCATTCCGTATTAGGGACTTAGGCGGAAGTTACGAGTGTGTGTGGTGATCGCGGAGGTCAAGTGGTCTATGGGTATTGGAAGCGTATTGACCTAATAGAGTATGTTAATATATTATTATTTGTCAGAGTCTATTCTTTGTAAGTAAATGACAAAACCCGACGGCCTTTAAAGACTTTCCATGTGTCCCTTCATAGTGTTCCTGGTTTGGTTGGTGAGGGAATGTTAGGGAATTGGTAGACGACATATTTGGTGGCAGCGCAAACAGGTTTTGGAACACTTTGCGAGATGAAGGAAGTGTGGTTCTGGTTTAGTTGGTGAGGGAATGTTCGGGAAATGGTAGACATCGGGTTGTGGTGAGAACGGTGGTTACTAGACGGAGGAAAGAAGGGTCAGGTGAGACCAGGTCAGAGGAGTTAGTTAATTATGGGGGCTTATCACACTAAATTAAAAGTTGTTCAATTTGCTTATAATTTTTTTTATGAAATGGTTATAGAAAGGGCTGCAACTGGTCCAAGTTTCACCATCACACCCTAAACAGAAAAGGAGAAAAAAAATACACAACGTATTATGCAACGAATGTTCAACATTCTCAAATAATCTCAGGAAACACATGTGTCAACTAAAATGTCTACTATGTGCTGTAGAAGCACAAACTCTTGTAATAATTGTAATATGTATGTGCAATATATTTATATGTAAAATTTTTTTTTTTTCTTTTTTCTTGGGCCAATTTTTTTTTTCTCATTTGTTATCAAGGGATTTGCATGAAACTTGCACACCTTGCTCAATGGATGCCTATCTGCAAGGGTGCCAATTATGAACGAAATCTGTCGACGTCAAGCTCAGCTACAGGTGGCCGAACTTGGATCTTTATTTTACTCTGGAAAGTAATTTACAACTTCAAGGCGTTTCTCAGCTTTCATTTATTAATCAATTTACATGCATATTACACCTTATATGTAAGGTTTGTGCTTCTACAAACCTATTGAGACATTTTAGTCCAAAATCCATTTGTTGATTTTATAAAAATTTATAAACATCATATATTGCATATTTTTGGAAGGGTAACTTTGAAAAATTATATTATTGCACTAAACACTTTCTTTGATAAAACTGCTCAATACAATCTATTATTATGTGTTAGTTTAATATCATGAGTGTTATAGAAATGATTTTAGTTGACACATGTGTTCCCTGAAATTATTTGAAAATGTTGAAAATTCGTTGCATAATACGTTGTGTATTTTTTTTCTCCTTTCCTGTTTAGGGTGTGATGCTGAAACTTGGACCAGTTGCAGCTCTTTCTATAACCATTTCATAAATAAATTTATAAACAAATTGAACAATTTTTACGAAACCCGTAATATGCCCCCTTAAAGGGACTAGGCCATTGTGGGGCACATGTGGGGTTTATTTCTTTCATTCCAGATTCCCGCAGCGAGAGACGGCTAAGAGGCAAGTCTGGATCACTGAAGCATCGGGATCCAAAACAAGTGCAGTGTTCGTAGTGCGGATTATACAGTGTTCGTAGTGCGGATTATACAGCGTGGCGAGGTAAACTAGCGCGGGTGAATGTGGGCCAGCGTGGGCCATGTGCGGCCATGTGCGGGCCAAGCGATGGGTGGGCCAAGCGAGCCGCACCTTGGAGCTTGTTTTATATCGTTGGTAAGGCGGAAATAGTGAGAAACCGTTGCTAAGGTGAAATTAAGCGTGAAAACTACGTAATTTAAAGTTAATTAAATTTCACGTAAAGTGTAAACCTAATATTTTAAAGATAATTAAATATTACGTAAAGATTCGAGCGATTTCAGGCGTTACATCGATACAGAAAATAGGCGAAGTGAATTGTGAACTCCTAGGCATAGCGAGCGACGCGTAATTTGACGTCTGGGGTTCGATGTCTCGTGTACCGTGGAGAGGGCCATGGAGATTTTTTTGTGGGTGCAGGTAGCATTATGGAGAGTGTTACCGTGGGACACGGGGAGCGTGTCCCGTTGGTGGGGGTGTGTGGCGCCGGGTGTAGTGAATGGTTGTGTATTGGCGTTTGTATGCAGGGGTGTGTAGTGTAATGCATGTGGTGTGTAGTGTAATGCATGTGTAGTGGCTTATTAGACGCCAGCGTAATGCATAGTATTTACTGTAGTGAAATGTGCATGTTTTCACTGTGGATATTATGGATGTAGTATAGTGCATGACATTGTTGGCATTGTAGCGCCAAGGTGTAGCATGTGTAGCATAACTGGTTGTTGTAACACCGGGTGTATTGTAGACATTAGCGTTGAAGTATGTTAACGCAGGTGGTAGTGTGTGGTGGGTGGCCACTACACAAGATATTATACCTGACGACTGTGGGTCAGGTAATTAACGGATTACCAGAGAAAAGGGACAGTGTGTGTTGCGTTTGGTGATGTCTCGTGGTGTTTTGATGCGCTCTGGCGCAAGGCATATGCCTGTGGTGGTATTGGTGTTGAGGGCGTTGGAGACGCCGTGTGTGGTGTTGAGGGCGTTGGGGACGCCGGGTGTTGTGTTGAGGGCGTTGGGGACGCCGTGTGTTGTGTTGAGGGCGTTGGGGACGCCGTGTGTTGTGTTGAGGGCGTTGGGGACGCCGTGTGTTGTGGTGAGGGCGTTGGGGACGCCGTGTGTTGTGTTGAGGGCGTTGGGGACGCCGTGTGTTGTGGTGAGGGCGTTGGGGACGCCGTGTGTTGTGTTGAGGGCGTTGGGGACGCCGGGTGTTGTGTTGAGGGCGTTGGGGACGCCGGGTGTTGTGTTGAGGGCGTTGGGGACGCCGGGTGTTGTGTTGAGGGCGTTGGGGACGCCGTGTGTTGAGGGCGTTGGGGACGCCGGGTGTTGTGTTGAGGGCGTTGGGGACGCCGTGTGTTGTGTTGAGGGCGTTGGGGACGCCGGGTGTTGTGTTGAGGGCGTTGGGGACGCCGGGTGTTGTGTTGAGGGCGTTGGGACGCCATTGGGTGGTGTAGTGTAGTGGCGTTTGGACGCCTGGTATGGAGTGTGGTGTTGTGGAGTATATGGTGGCGCAGGGGCGCCAGGTAGTGGTCGGTAAGGTGAGTATTGGCGTAGCAAGGTCGGTGCGTTAGGACGCAGGAAGTGGTTGTGGGGATGTGTGGCGTTATATTGAGGTCATCAGTGGTTGGGATGACCAGAGGTGATGGTGTGTCGGAGTGGGTAAGTCTTATGGATGAGATGAAATGTGGATAATTGCAGGAGTTGGTGGCTGCAGTAGGCGAGCCACGTCGATATATCTAGCAAAACTCATAAAAGACTAATAAAAATTCATTATTCTCATTAAAATTTTCATTATTAATTATGTCGGAGTGGGTAAGTCTTATGGATAAGATTATAATGTAGAATTTCAAAATTTCAGGTGTTGGTGGTTGCAGTGAGCGAGCCAAGTAGATATACTAATTTCTCATTAATTAAGTTGTTACAGGAATCTCGCTAGAAGCGAGCCAGTGGCAGTATGATGCTTTAGTGACATTAGTTATGAAATTATTTTAATGAGGTATTTATTGTGATAATGTATGTGCATGTATATACTGTATATTACCTCATCGGCACCATTACTGAGTGTTAGGCTTGAGAAGGTCCCCCGGGATCATGTCACAGAGCTTCAGGTAGAATAGAAGGGAAGCTATGAGGCTACACTCAGTTATTCTAGAAAAAAAAGGGGGGTGGAAGTGAAGCCAACGTGACGTTATAGGCGAAATTCGCCCCCTGACATCAAAGCAGGGATAAGGGCCAGCTGCAATGGTTTTGCAGCTGCGCTCAGGCTATATACGGGGAGAGAGTAAGGAGCCGAAGGGGTTATGTAATAATGGGATCGAGCCAGGGGGCTCCGAGGGAATATTTTGCAGGTACAGCGGTCGGGAAGGTGTGAATACAGGTGGACACACTCTGGGCGGATGGGCCTAGTCCAGAGAGCTGTGAGGGATCTACAGCGTTCTGGGATTGGTGCCCTGGAACGAGACGTCAGCACAGACCCAAGGGAACATGACCCTGGGGTAGGAATCTCCGTTGCTCTGGAGGCCAGGATCACGTTAGCTCAGAGCAACGATGGGACATTGACAACATTCACCAGGCTGGACAGCCTGGGTTTTGTCTGGGTCATGGAGGATCTATGACCTAGCAACCATGGGACACGAAGACAAGAGAGGTGATGCTGCCAATTTTGGAAGAGGCCAGTGAAACATTGTGTGATCATTGTAAGCCCTTATGTTAACAGTACAGGGCAAGATGTTGAATTATTAACTTGTTACTAAGGATGAAGAACCTTAGATATATATGTGTTGTGTATATATTAATGACTAGTGTCATTTCTGTTTAAGTGCCAGCATTCTGGTCCATGTAATTTTATGGTTATGTTTGTATGTAATTATATGTCAGCAGTTTAGGTATATGTGCATTGTTGGAGATGGGAAAAATTATTACAGACTATTTTACCTGTTCTATGATGTGAATATAATGTATATGTTGGAGAAGTGTTGTGAGTCATGTCGAGGAAAATTTTAATTTATTTCATTGTGTGTATGATGAACTTATTGGATGATTTTTTAGTTGGACACATATGGTGGGTGCATCCTCCAGGTCCTTGCACTAATGGAACCATTGCAATGATGCATATGGGGACATATGCGTGTTTAAGGAGGGGAGTGGTGTTGTAATCCACAAGTTAGTAGGAATTATTAGCTAGAGGATCATTACTACAACACTTAACGAATGATGATTGAAAGTACATGTAAGTAGACAGACTATGGATCACATATCTAAGAAAGGTCAATGGATTAAGACCGAAGCTGTTTAGCCAAATTAATAATTCCTGGAAAGAGGAATTATTCTTCGTCATGCTTCTAGGAACAAGGTTACCGCTCTAGGGATAAGGTTAATCGGATTATACCTTCCTCAAGAGGCGTGGTGAAATGATTGAGGCCATGGTTGGCTGGAGTCAGTCTGATTGTGGGAGTTGAACTAGCAAGTCCTTTGGATCCCCGTTTGCGGCAGCAGCGAAGTGTAGCAGACAGCTATGCGAGAACCTGATGTGATCTTAGTGACGAAGTTAAGTCTGCAGTATGTGAGTATTGAATGAAAGACTAACCGGGTGTGGAGCGTTGTAGTAATCATTCCGTATTAGGGACTTAGGCGGAAGTTACGAGTGTGTGTGGTGATCGCGGAGGTCAAGTGGTCTATGGATATTGGAAGCGTATTGACCTAATAAAGTATGTTAAAATATTATTATTTGTCAGAGTCTATTCTTTGTAATTAAATGACAAAACACGACGGCCTTTAAATACCTTCCATATGTTCATTCATTGTGTTCCAGTACAAACCTAGTGGTACGCCTCAAGGGTCTGGTGTGTGTAGGAGTACACGGTGGTAGTAACGGTTGCTGAGGCAAGGTGTTATGTGTTGTTTAATCGCTGTGTTCGGAATGAACCGGGGTTCAGCGTCACGACAACTCAGTATTTTAACAAGAAACAAAAATATGATTGAAAATTAAGTATTTAAGGTTATTGTCTAATCAATTATGTGTTTGCATCATTTTTATCGTATATATAATGAATTAATACCCATAGACTGAAAATTCACAAAAACCTGGAAAAACGGCAAAATATTGCCTAATTCGATGATATTTTGTTTAAATCACATAAAGGAAAAGGGGATGATAAACGTCAAAATGTTGCTAAATTCGATGATTTTTCGTACGAAACAAAATGCAAGAAAGCTTGCTTAAAATGCAATATTATGCGAAATTCTGAGATTTGAAAGCCAAAACACATATCGTGATACTACATGAAATAGTATCGATATATTGGTAAAAATGAATATATTTAAATAATATCAAACTACATGAAAAACGTGAAAAAAGTCACTATTTTACCATATATGAAGATTTTAACTTCAAATCATAGAGCGAGGTTTCGTATTATTTAGATCCAAGAAAAGACATATGACAATGTTGTTTCCAATACAAATGATAAAACCAATATGTTTTCATTAGAATTAACTAAAACGTTCCTGATTTTCTGCTTATATTACCGATGGAAGATGTACACGTAAAACCGCTATAATCCGGCTGAAACGTCGATATATGCAATAAAAACCGAACTTCTCCCCTTTTCAATATCCTACACAGTATTTTATCGAGAAACAAATTGTTGATTGAAAATGAAGTATTTAAGGTTAATTTCTAATCAATTATGTGTTTGCATCATTTTTATCGTATATTTAATGAATTAATAACAATAAACTGAAAATTCACAAAAACGTGGAAAAATGGCAAAATATTGCCTAATTCGATGATATTTTGTTTAAATCACATAAAGGAAAAGGGGATGATAAACGTCAAAATATAGCAAAATTCGATGATTTTTCGTACGAAACAAAATAAAAGAAAATTGCTTAAAATGCAATATTATGCGACATTCTGAGATTTGAAGGCCAAATCACATATCGTGATACTACATGAAATAGTATCTAAATATTGGTAAAAATAAAAATATTTACGTAATATCAAACTACATGAAAAACTTGAAAAAGTCACTATTTTACCATGTTTGAGGATTTTAACTTCAAATCATAGAGCGAGGTTTCGTATTATTTAGATCCAAGAAAAGACATATGACAATGTTGTTTCCAATACAAATGATAAAACCAATGTGTTTTCATTAGAATTAACTAAAATGTTCCTGATTTTCCGTTTATATTACTGATGGAAGATGTACACGTAAAACCGCTCTAATCCGTCTGAAACGTCGAAATATGCAATAAAAACTGAACTTCTCCCCTTTTCAATATCCTACTCAGTATTTTAACGAGAAGCAAATGGTTGATTGAAAATGAAGTATTTAAGGTTAATTTTTAATCATTTATGTGTTTGCATCATTTTTATCGTATATTTAATGAATTATTAACAATAAACTGAAAATTCACAAAAACGTGGAAAAACGGCAAAATATTGCCTAATTCGATGATATTTTGTTTATATCACATAAAGGAACAGCGGATGATAAACGTCAAAATATTGTTAATTTCGATGATTTTTCGTACGAAACAAAATGCAAGAAAACTTGCTTAAAATGCAATATTATGCGAAATTCTGATATATGAAGGCCAAATCACATATCGTGATACAACATTAAACAGTATCGAAATATTGGTAAAAACGAATATATTTACGTAAAATCACACTACATGAAAAACGTGAAAAAAGTCACTATTTTACCATATATGAGGGTTTTACCTACAAATCATAGAGCGAGGTTTCGTATTATTTAGATCCAAGAAAAGACATATGACAATGTTGTTTCCAATATAAATGATAAAAATCTATGTGTTTTCATTAGAATTAGCTAAAATGTTCCTGATTTTCCGTTTATATTACCGATGGAAGATGTGCACGTTAAAACCGCTCTAATCCGGCTGAAACGTCGATATATGCAATAAAAACCGAACTTCTCCCTTTTCAATATTCTACACAGTATTTTAACGAGAAACAAAATGTTGATTGAAAATGAAGTATTTAAGGTTAGTTTCTAATCAATTATGTGTTTGCATCATTTTTATCGTATATTTAATGAATTAATAACAATAAAATGAAAATTCACAAAAACGTGGAAAAATGGCAAATATTGCCTAATTCGATGATATTTTGTTTAAATCACATAAAGGAAAAGGGGATGATAAAAGTCAAAATATTGCAAAATTCGATGATTTTTCGTACGAAACAAAATGCAAGAAAATTGCTTAAAATGCAATATTATGCGACATTCTGACATTTGAAGGCCAAATCACATATCGTGATACTACATGAAATAGTATCTAAATATTGGTAAAAATGAATATATTTACGTAATATCAAACTACATGAAAAACGTGAAAAAGTCACTATTTTACCAAGTTTGAGGATTTTAACTTCAAATCATAGAGCGAGGTTTCGTATTATTTAGATCCAAGAAAAGACATATGACAATGTTGTTTCCAATACAAATGATAAAACCAATGTGTTTTAATTAGAATTAACTAAAATGTTGTTGATTTTTCGTTTATATTACCGATGGAAGATGTACACGTAAAACCTCTCTAATCCGGCTGAAACGTCGATATATGCAATAAAAACAGAACTTCTCCCCTTTTCAATATCTTACTCAGTATATTAACGAGAAACAAATAGATGATTGAAAATGAAGTATTTAAAGTTGCTATGTAATAAATTATGTGTTTGCATTATTTTTATCGTATATTTAAAGAATTAATACCCATAGACTGAAAATTCACAACAAAAACGTGGAAAAACGGCAAAATATTGCCTAATTCGATGATATTTTGTTTAAATCACGTAAAGGAAAAGGGGTTGATAAACGTCAAAATGTTGCTAAATTCGATGATTTTTCGTACGAAACAAAATGCAAGAAAACTTGCTTAAAATGCAATATTATGCGAAATTCTGAGATTTGAAAGCCAAATCACATATCGTGATACTACATGAAATAGTATCGAAATATTGGTAAAAATGAATATATTTAAATAATATCAAACTACATGAAAAACGTGAAAAAGTCACTATTTTACCATATATAAAGATTTTAACTTCAAATCATAGAGCGAGGTTTCGTATTATTTAGATCCAAGAAAAGACATATGACATATGTCTTTTCATATTTTGTTGAAGACATATGATGTTGTTTCCAATACAAATGATAAATCCAATGTGTTTTCATTAGAATTAACTAAAACGTTCCTGATTTTCTGTTTATATTACCGATGGAAGATGTACACGTAAAACCGCTCTAATCCGGCTGAAACGCCGATATATGCAATAAAAACCGAACTTCTCCCCTTTTCAATATCCTACACAGTATTTTAACGAGAAACAAATTATTGATTGAAAATGAAGTATTTATGGTTAATTTCTAATCAATTATGTGTTTGCATCATTTTTATCGTATATTTAATGAATTAATAACAATAAACTGAAAATTCACAAAAACGTGGAAAAATGGCAAAATATTGCCTAATTCGATGATATTTTGTTTAAATCACATAAAGGAAAAGGGGATGATAAACGTCAAAATGTTGCTAAATTCGATGATTTTTCGTATGAAACAAAATGCAAGAAAACTTGCTTAAAATACAATATTATGCGAAATTCTGAGATTTGAAAGCCAAATCACATCGTGATACTACATGAAATAGTATCGAAATATTGGTAAAAATGAATATATTTACGTAATATCAAACTACATGAAAAACGTGAAAAAAGTCACTATTTTACCATATTTGAGGATTTTAACTTCAAATCATAGAGCGAGGTTTCGTATTATTTAGATCCAAGAAAAGACATATGACAATGTTGTTTCCAATACAAATGATAAAACCAATGTGTTTTCATTAGAATTAACTAAAATCTTCCTGATTTTCCGTTTATATTACTGATGGAAGATGTACACGTAAAACCGCTCTAATCCGTCTGAAACGTCGATATATGCAATAAAAACTGAACTTCTCCCCTTTTCAATATCCTACTCAGTATTTTAACGAGAAGCAAATGGTTGATTGAAAATGAAGTATTTAAGGTTAATTTTTAATCATTTATGTGTTTGCATCATTTTTATCGTATATTTAATGAATTAATAACAATAAACTGAAAATTCACAAAAACGTGGAAAAATGGCAAATATTGCCTAATTCGATGATATTTTGTTTAAATCACATGAAGGAAAAGGGGATGATAAACGTCAAAATATTGCTAAATTCGATGATTTTTCGTACGAAACAAAATGAAAGAAAACTTGCTTAAAATGCAATATTATGCGAAATTCTGAGATTTGAAAGCCAAATCACATATCGTGATACTACATGAAATAGTATCGAAATATTGGTTGTGACAATAATCTCCTTCAAGAGATTGAGTCTGCTCTTCCCTCTACAAATACGTTGCAACAAACTATATAAAACTACTATGGAAGAAATGTCCAACAACGACAACAACACCAGCAAGGTTTGCCAGAGAGCAAAACGTATGCAGCCAGAGACACCTGTTCAGACTCAAACCGCCAAACTACCTGTTGATCGCTGCCGGCTCCTCGCTGATTGGTAGCCGGTCTGGCTGCAACTGCACTCGCCTCCCCATACTACTTGATGTCTGGGGTCGCCACGACCTCAGACCTCAGAATATTCTGTGCTTCCGCGGTTACCACTCCTCCCGGCTAGACGTTAGCGTATACTGAGAGAAGTGGTAGCTTAAAGCCAATATTCCAGCACCTCACATTTATTTTGTATTGCACTTCTTGTTATTTTGTCTTAACGTAACTTTTCATTGTGTCATTTAATTATTCTTATTATTTTGATTGATTGATTTTATTATACAAATTTGTTTGTCCATTTTTTCATGTTTTGATTTATTTAACGTAATTAAAATTTCATTGTTAAAGTTTACTTGTGTTTTGTGTGTCTTCTCCTTACCTTACCACAGACGAAGTTCCAGTTTTTTCTATTTTTTTTTATAACTATGTGACGAGGCCATACCCCTAGCCTTAAACAGCCGAACACCAACGCGTTACCGTCACATGGTAAAAATGAATATATTTAAATAATATCAAACTACATGAAAAACGTGAAAAAGTCACTATTTTACCATATATAAAGATTTTAACTTCAAATCATAGAGCGAGGTTTCGTATTATTTAGATCCAAGAAAAGACATATGACATATGTCTTTTCATATTATTTTGAAGACATATGATGTTGTTTCCAATACAAATGATAAAACCAATGTGTTTTCATTAGAATTAACTAAAACGTTCCTGATTTTCCGTTTATATTACCGATGGAAGATGTGCACGTTAAAACCGCTCTAATCCGGCTGAAACGTTGATATATGCAATAAAAGCCGAACTTCTCCCCTTTTCAATATTCTACACAGTATTTTAACGAGAAACAAAATGTTGATTGAAAACGAAGTATTTAAGGTTAGTTTCTAATCAATTATGTGTTTGCATCATTTTTATCGTATATTTAATGAATTAATAACAATAAAATGAAAATTCACAAAAACGTGGAAAATTGGAAAATATTGCCTAATTCGATGATATTTTGTTTAAATCACAGAAAGGAAAAGGGGATGATAAACGTCAAAATATTGCAAAATTCGATGATTTTTCGTACGAAACAAAATGCAAGAAAATTGCTTAAAATGCAATATTATGGGACATTCTGAGATTTGAAGGCCAAATCACATATCGTGATACTACATGAAATAGTATCTAAATATTGGTAAAAATGAATATATTTACGTAATATCAAACTACATGAAAAACGTGAAAAAAGTCACTATTTTACCATGTTTGAGGATTTTAACTTCAAATCATAGAGCGAGGTTTCGTATTATTTAGATCCAAGAAAAGACATATGACAATGTTGTTTCCAATACAAATGATAAAAATCTATGTGTTTTCATTAGAATTAACTAAAATGTTCCTGATTTTCCGTTTATATTACCGATGGAAGATGTACACGTAAAACCGCTCTAATCCGGCTGAAACGTCGATACATGCAATAAAAACAGAACTTCTCCCCTTTTCAATATCTTACTCAGTATTTTAACGAGAAACAAATAGATGATTGAAAATGAAGTATTTAAGGTTACTATCTAATCAATTATGTGTTTGCATCATTTTTATCGTATATATAATGAATTAATTCCCATAGACTGAAAATTCTCAAAAACCTGGAAAAACGGCAAAATATTGCCTAATTCGATGATATTTTGTTTAAATCACATAGAGGAAAAGGGGATGATAAACGTCAAAATGTTGCTAAATTCGATGATTTTTCGTACGAAACAAAATGCAAGAAAACTTGCTTAAAATGCAATATTATGCGAAATTCTGAGATTTGAAAGCCAAAACACATATCGTGATACTACATGAATAGTATCGAAATATTGGTAAAAATGAATATATTTAAATAATATCAAACTACATGAAAAACGTGAAAAAAGTCACTATTTTACCATATATGAAGATTTTAACTTCAAATCATAGAGCGAGGTTTCGTATTATTTAGATCCAAGAAAAGACATATGACATATGTCTTTTCATATTTTGTTGAAGACATATGATGTTGTTTCCAATACAAATGATAAAACCAATGTGTTTTCATTAGAATTAACTAAAACGTTCCTGATTTTCTGTTTATATTACCGATGGAAGATGTACACGTAAAACCGCTCTAATCCGGCTGAAACGTCGATATATGCAATAAAAACCGAACTTCTCCCCTTTTCAATATCCTACACAGTATTTTAACGAGAAACAAATTGTTGATTGAAAATGAAGTATTTAAGGTTAATTTCTAATCAATTATGTGTTTGCATCATTTTTATCGTATATTTAATGAATTAATAACAATAAACTGAAAATTCACAAAAACGTGGAAAAATGGCAAAATATTGCCAAATTCGATGATATTTTGTTTAAATCACATAAAGGAAAAGGGGATGATAAACGTCAAAATATAGCAAAATTCGATGATTTTTCGTACGAAACAAAATGCAAGAAAATTGCTTAAAATGCAATATTATGCGACATTCTGAGATTTGAAGGCCAAATCACATATCGTGATACTACATGAAATAGTATCTAAATAGTGGTAAAAATGAAAATATTTACGTAATATCAAACTACATGAAAAACGTGAAAAAGTCACTATTTTACCATGTTTGAGGATTTTAACTTCAAATCATAGAGCGAGGTTTCGTATTATTTAGATCCAAGAAAAGACATATGACAATGTTATTTCCAATACAAATGATAAAAATCTATGTGTTTTCATTAGAATTAACTAAAATGTTCCTGATTTTCCGTTTATATTACCGATGGAAGATGTACACGAAAAACCGCTCTAATCCGGCTGAAACGTCGATATATGCAATAAAAACAGAACTTCTCCCCTTTTCAATATCTTACTCAGTATTTTAACGAGAAACAAATAGATGATTGAAAATGAAGTATTTAAGGTTACTATCTAATCAATTATGTGTTTGCATCATTTTTATCGTATATATAATGAATTAATACCCATAGACTGAAAATTCACAAAAACCTGGAAAAACGGCAAAATATTGCCTAATTCGATGATATTTTGTTTAAATCACATAAAGGAAAAGGGGATGATAAACGTCAAAATGTTGCTAAATTCGATGATTTTTCGTACGAAACAAAATGCAAGAAAACTTGCTTAAAATGCAATATTATGCGAAATTCTGAGATTTGAAAGCCAAATCACATCGTGATACTACATGAAATAGTATCGAAATATTGGTAAAAATGAATATATTTACGTAATATCAAACTACATGAAAAACGTGAAAAAAGTCACTATTTTACCATATTTGAGGATTTTAACTTCAAATCATAGAGCGAGGTTTCGTATTATTTAGATCCAAGAAAAGACATATGACAATGTTGTTTCCAATACAAATGATAAAACCAATGTGTTTTCATTAGAATTAACTAAAATGTTCCTGATTTTCCGTTTATATTACTGATGGAAGATGTACACGTAAAACCACTCTAATCCGTCTGAAACGTCGATATATGCAATAAAAACTGAACTTCTCCCCTTTTCAATATCCTACTCAGTATTTTAACGAGAAGAAAATGGTTGATTGAAAATGAAGTATTTAAGGTTAATTTTTAATCATTTATGTGTTAGCATCATTTTTATCGTATATTTAATGAATTAATAACAATAAACTGAAAATTCACAAAAACGTGGAAAAACGGCAAAATATTGCCTAATTCGATGATATTTTGTTTATATCACATTAAGGAACAGCGGATGATAAACGTCAACATATTGCTAATTTCGATGATTTTTCGTACGAAACAAAATGCAAGAAAACTTGCTTAAAATGCAATATTATGCGAAATTCTGATATATGAAGGCCAAATCACATATCGTGATACAACATGAAACAGTATCGAAATATTGGTAAAAACGAATATATTTACGTAAAATCACACTACATGAAAAACGTGAAAAAGTCACTATTTTACCATATATGAGGGTTTTAACTACAAATCATAGAGCGAAGTTTCGTATTATTTAGATCCACGAAAAGACATATGACATATATGCCGTTGTTTCCAATGCAAATGATAAAAATATATTTGTTTTCACTAGAATTAACTAAAATGTTCTTGATTTTCCGTTTATATTACCGATGGAAGATGTACACGAAAACATCTCTATTCCGGCTGAAACGTCGATATATGCAATTAAAACAGAACTTCTCTCCTTTTCAATATCTTACTCTGTTGTAATCCACAAGTTAGTAGGAATTATTAGCTTGAGGATCATTACTACAACACTTAACGAATGATGATTGAAAGTACATGTAAGTAGACAGACTATGGATCACATATCTAAGAAAGGTCAATGGATTAAGACCGAAGCTGTTTAGCCAAATTAATAATTCCTGGAAAGAGGAATTATTCTTCGTCAGGCTTCTAGGAACAAGGTTACCGCTCTAGGGATAAGGTTAATCGGATTATACCTTCCTCAAGAGGCGTGGTGAAATGATTGAGGCCATGGTTGGCTGGAGTCAGTCTGATTGTGGGAGTTGAACTAGCAAGTCCTTTGGATCCCCGTTTGCGGCAGCAGCGAAGTGTAGCAGACAGCTATGCGAGAACCTGATGTGATCTTAGTGACGAAGTTAAGTCTGCAGTATGTGAGTATTGAATGAAAAACTAACCGGGTGTGGAGCGTTGTAGTAATCATTCCGTATTAGGGACTTAGGCGGAAGTTACGAGTGTGTGTGGTGATCGCGGAGGTCAAGTGGTCTATGGGTATTGGAAGCGTATTGACCTAATAGAGTATGTTAATATATTATTATTTGTCAGAGTCTATTCTTTGTAAGTAAATGACAAAACCCGACGGCCTTTAAAGACTTTCCATGTGTCCCTTCATAGTGTTCCTGGTTTGGTTGGTGAGGGAATGTTAGGGAATTGGTAGACGACATATTTGGTGGCAGCGCAAACAGGTTTTGGAACACTTTGCGAGATGAAGGAAGTGTGGTTCTGGTTTAGTTGGTGAGGGAATGTTCGGGAAATGGTAGACATCGGGTTGTGGTGAGAACGGTGGTTACTAGACGGAGGAAAGAAGGGTCAGGTGAGACCAGGTCAGAGGAGTTAGTTAATTATGGGGGCTTATCACACTAAATTAAAAGTTGTTCAATTTGCTTATAATTTTTTTTATGAAATGGTTATAGAAAGGGCTGCAACTGGTCCAAGTTTCACCATCACACCCTAAACAGAAAAGGAGAAAAAAAATACACAACGTATTATGCAACGAATGTTCAACATTCTCAAATAATCTCAGGAAACACATGTGTCAACTAAAATGTCTACTATGTGCTGTAGAAGCACAAACTCTTGTAATAATTGTAATATGTATGTGCAATATATTTATATGTAAAAATTTTTTTTTTTCTTTTTTCTTGGGCCAATTTTTTTTTTCTCGTTTGTTATCAAGGGATTTGCATGAAACTTGCACACCTTGCTCAATGGATGCCTATCTGCAAGGGTGCCAATTATGAACGAAATCTGTCGACGTCAAGCTCAGCTACAGGTGGCCGAACTTGGATCTTTATTTTACTCTGGAAAGTAATTTACAACTTCAAGGCGTTTCTCAGCTTTCATTTATTAATCAATTTACATGCATATTACACCTTATATGTAAGGTTTGTGCTTCTACAAACCTATTGAGACATTTTAGTCCAAAATCCATTTGTTGATTTTATAAAAATTTATAAACATCATATATTGCATATTTTTGGAAGGGTAACTTTGAAAAATTATATTATTGCACTAAACACTTTCTTTGATAAAACTGCTCAATACAATCTATTATTATGTGTTAGTTTAATATCTGAGTGTTATAGAAATGATTTTAGTTGACACATGTGTTCCCTGAAATTATTTGAAAATGTTGAAAATTCGTTGCATAATACGTTGTGTATTTTTTTTCTCCTTTCCTGTTTAGGGTGTGATGCTGAAACTTGGACCAGTTGCAGCTCTTTCTATAACCATTTCATAAATAAATTTATAAACAAATTGAACAATTTTTACGAAACCCGTAATATGCCCCCTTAAAGGGACTAGGCCATTGTGGGGCACATGTGGGGTTTATTTCTTTCATTCCAGATTCCCGCAGCGAGAGACGGCTAAGAGGCAAGTCTGGATCACTGAAGCATCGGGATCCAAAACAAGTGCAGTGTTCGTAGTGCGGATTATACAGTGTTCGTAGTGCGGATTATACAGCGTGGCGAGGTAAACTAGCGCGGGTGAATGTGGGCCAGCGTGGGCCATGTGCGGCCATGTGCGGGCCAAGCGATGGGTGGGCCAAGCGAGCCGCACCTTGGAGCTTGTTTTATATCGTTGGTAAGGCGGAAATAGTGAGAAACCGTTGCTAAGGTGAAATTAAGCGTGAAAACTACGTAATTTAAAGTTAATTAAATTTCACGTAAAGTGTAAACCTAATATTTTAAAGATAATTAAATATTACGTAAAGATTCGAGCGATTTCAGGCGTTACATCGATACAGAAAATAGGCGAAGTGAATTGTGAACTCCTAGGCATAGCGAGCGACGCGTAATTTGACGTCTGGGGTTCGATGTCTCGTGTACCGTGGAGAGGGCCATGGAGATTTTTTTGTGGGTGCAGGTAGCATTATGGAGAGTGTTACCGTGGGACACGGGGAGCGTGTCCCGTTGGTGGGGGTGTGTGGCGCCGGGTGTAGTGAATGGTTGTGTATTGGCGTTTGTATGCAGGGGTGTGTAGTGTAATGCATGTGGTGTGTAGTGTAATGCATGTGTAGTGGCTTATTAGACGCCAGCGTAATGCATAGTATTTACTGTAGTGAAATGTGCATGTTTTCACTGTGGATATTATGGATGTAGTATAGTGCATGACATTGTTGGCATTGTAGCGCCAAGGTGTAGCATGTGTAGCATAACTGGTTGTTGTAACACCGGGTGTATTGTAGACATTAGCGTTGAAGTATGTTAACGCAGGTGGTAGTGTGTGGTGGGTGGCCACTACACAAGATATTATACCTGACGACTGTGGGTCAGGTAATTAACGGATTACCAGAGAAAAGGGACAGTGTGTGTTGCGTTTGGTGATGTCTCGTGGTGTTTTGATGCGCTCTGGCGCAAGGCATATGCCTGTGGTGGTATTGGTGTTGAGGGCGTTGGAGACGCCGTGTGTGGTGTTGAGGGCGTTGGGGACGCCGGGTGTTGTGTTGAGGGCGTTGGGGACGCCGTGTGTTGTGTTGAGGGCGTTGGGGACGCCGTGTGTTGTGTTGAGGGCGTTGGGGACGCCGTGTGTTGTGGTGAGGGCGTTGGGGACGCCGTGTGTTGTGTTGAGGGCGTTGGGGACGCCGGGTGTTGTGTTGAGGGCGTTGGGGACGCCGGGTGTTGTGTTGAGGGCGTTGGGGACGCCGGGTGTTGTGTTGAGGGCGTTGGGGACGCCGTGTGTTGAGGGCGTTGGGGACGCCGGGTGTTGTGTTGAGGGCGTTGGGGACGCCGTGTGTTGTGTTGAGGGCGTTGGGGACGCCGGGTGTTGTGTTGAGGGCGTTGGGGACGCCGGGTGTTGTGTTGAGGGCGTTGGGACGCCATTGGGTGGTGTAGTGTAGTGGCGTTTGGACGCCTGGTATGGAGTGTGGTGTTGTGGAGTATATGGTGGCGCAGGGGCGCCAGGTAGTGGTCGGTAAGGTGAGTATTGGCGTAGCAAGGTCGGTGCGTTAGGACGCAGGAAGTGGTTGTGGGGATGTGTGGCGTTATATTGAGGTCATCAGTGGTTGGGATGACCAGAGGTGATGGTGTGTCGGAGTGGGTAAGTCTTATGGATGAGATGAAATGTGGATAATTGCAGGAGTTGGTGGCTGCAGTAGGCGAGCCACGTCGATATATCTAGCAAAACTCATAAAAGACTAATAAAAATTCATTATTCTCATTAAAATTTTCATTATTAATTATGTCGGAGTGGGTAAGTCTTATGGATAAGATTATAATGTAGAATTTCAAAATTTCAGGTGTTGGTGGTTGCAGTGAGCGAGCCAAGTAGATATACTAATTTCTCATTAATTAAGTTGTTACAGGAATCTCGCTAGAAGCGAGCCAGTGGCAGTATGATGCTTTAGTGACATTAGTTATGAAATTATTTTAATGAGGTATTTATTGTGATAATGTATGTGCATGTATATACTGTATATTACCTCATCGGCACCATTACTGAGTGTTAGGCTTGAGAAGGTCCCCCGGGATCATGTCACAGAGCTTCAGGTAGAATAGAAGGGAAGCTATGAGGCTACACTCAGTTATTCTAGAAAAAAAAGGGGGGTGGAAGTGAAGCCAACGTGACGTTATAGGCGAAATTCGCCCCCTGACATCAAAGCAGGGATAAGGGCCAGCTGCAATGGTTTTGCAGCTGCGCTCAGGCTATATACGGGGAGAGAGTAAGGAGCCGAAGGGGTTATGTAATAATGGGATCGAGCCAGGGGGCTCCGAGGGAATATTTTGCAGGTACAGCGGTCGGGAAGGTGTGAATACAGGTGGACACACTCTGGGCGGATGGGCCTAGTCCAGAGAGCTGTGAGGGATCTACAGCGTTCTGGGATTGGTGCCCTGGAACGAGACGTCAGCACAGACCCAAGGGAACATGACCCTGGGGTAGGAATCTCCGTTGCTCTGGAGGCCAGGATCACGTTAGCTCAGAGCAACGATGGGACATTGACAACATTCACCAGGCTGGACAGCCTGGGTTTTGTCTGGGTCATGGAGGATCTATGACCTAGCAACCATGGGACACGAAGACAAGAGAGGTGATGCTGCCAATTTTGGAAGAGGCCAGTGAAACATTGTGTGATCATTGTAAGCCCTTATGTTAACAGTACAGGGCAAGATGTTGAATTATTAACTTGTTACTAAGGATGAAGAACCTTAGATATATATGTGTTGTGTATATATTAATGACTAGTGTCATTTCTGTTTAAGTGCCAGCATTCTGGTCCATGTAATTTTATGGTTATGTTTGTATGTAATTATATGTCAGCAGTTTAGGTATATGTGCATTGTTGGAGATGGGAAAAATTATTACAGACTATTTTACCTGTGCTATGATGTGAATATAATGTATATGTTGGAGAAGTGTTGTGAGTCATGTCGAGGAAAATTTTAATTTATTTCATTGTGTGTATGATGAACTTATTGGATGATTTTTTAGTTGTACACATATGGTGGGTGCATCCTCCAGGTCCTTGCACTAATGGAACCATTGCAATGATGCATATGGGGACATATGCGTGTTTAAGGAGGGGAGTGGTGTTGTAATCCACAAGTTAGTAGGAATTATTAGCTAGAGGATCATTACTACAACACTTAACGAATGATGATTGAAAGTACATGTAAGTAGACAGACTATGGATCACATATCTAAGAAAGGTCAATGGATTAAGACCGAAGCTGTTTAGCCAAATTAATAATTCCTGGAAAGAGGAATTATTCTTCGTCATGCTTCTAGGAACAAGGTTACCGCTCTAGGGATAAGGTTAATCGGATTATACCTTCCTCAAGAGGCGTGGTGAAATGATTGAGGCCATGGTTGGCTGGAGTCAGTCTGATTGTGGGAGTTGAACTAGCAAGTCCTTTGGATCCCCGTTTGCGGCAGCAGCGAAGTGTAGCAGACAGCTATGCGAGAACCTGATGTGATCTTAGTGACGAAGTTAAGTCTGCAGTATGTGAGTATTGAATGAAAGACTAACCGGGTGTGGAGCGTTGTAGTAATCATTCCGTATTAGGGACTTAGGCGGAAGTTACGAGTGTGTGTGGTGATCGCGGAGGTCAAGTGGTCTATGGATATTGGAAGCGTATTGACCTAATAAAGTATGTTAAAATATTATTATTTGTCAGAGTCTATTCTTTGTAATTAAATGACAAAACACGACGGCCTTTAAATACCTTCCATATGTTCATTCATTGTGTTCCAGTACAAACCTAGTGGTACGCCTCAAGGGTCTGGTGTGTGTAGGAGTACACGGTGGTAGTAACGGTTGCTGAGGCAAGGTGTTATGTGTTGTTTAATCGCTGTGTTCGGAATGAACCGGGGTTCAGCGTCACGACAACTCAGTATTTTAACAAGAAACAAAAATATGATTGAAAATTAAGTATTTAAGGTTATTGTCTAATCAATTATGTGTTTGCATCATTTTTATCGTATATATAATGAATTAATACCCATAGACTGAAAATTCACAAAAACCTGGAAAAACGGCAAAATATTGCCTAATTCGATGATATTTTGTTTAAATCACATAAAGGAAAAGGGGATGATAAACGTCAAAATGTTGCTAAATTCGATGATTTTTCGTACGAAACAAAATGCAAGAAAGCTTGCTTAAAATGCAATATTATGCGAAATTCTGAGATTTGAAAGCCAAAACACATATCGTGATACTACATGAAATAGTATCGATATATTGGTAAAAATGAATATATTTAAATAATATCAAACTACATGAAAAACGTGAAAAAAGTCACTATTTTACCATATATGAAGATTTTAACTTCAAATCATAGAGCGAGGTTTCGTATTATTTAGATCCAAGAAAAGACATATGACAATGTTGTTTCCAATACAAATGATAAAACCAATATGTTTTCATTAGAATTAACTAAAACGTTCCTGATTTTCTGCTTATATTACCGATGGAAGATGTACACGTAAAACCGCTATAATCCGGCTGAAACGTCGATATATGCAATAAAAACCGAACTTCTCCCCTTTTCAATATCCTACACAGTATTTTATCGAGAAACAAATTGTTGATTGAAAATGAAGTATTTAAGGTTAATTTCTAATCAATTATGTGTTTGCATCATTTTTATCGTATATTTAATGAATTAATAACAATAAACTGAAAATTCACAAAAACGTGGAAAAATGGCAAAATATTGCCTAATTCGATGATATTTTGTTTAAATCACATAAAGGAAAAGGGGATGATAAACGTCAAAATATAGCAAAATTCGATGATTTTTCGTACGAAACAAAATAAAAGAAAATTGCTTAAAATGCAATATTATGCGACATTCTGAGATTTGAAGGCCAAATCACATATCGTGATACTACATGAAATAGTATCTAAATATTGGTAAAAATGAAAATATTTACGTAATATCAAACTACATGAAAAACTTGAAAAAGTCACTATTTTACCATGTTTGAGGATTTTAACTTCAAATCATAGAGCGAGGTTTCGTATTATTTAGATCCAAGAAAAGACATATGACAATGTTGTTTCCAATACAAATGATAAAACCAATGTGTTTTCATTAGAATTAACTAAAATGTTCCTGATTTTCCGTTTATATTACTGATGGAAGATGTACACGTAAAACCGCTCTAATCCGTCTGAAACGTCGATATATGCAATAAAAACTGAACTTCTCCCCTTTTCAATATCCTACTCAGTATTTTAACGAGAAGCAAATGGTTGATTGAAAATGAAGTATTTAAGGTTAATTTTTAATCATTTATGTGTTTGCATCATTTTTATCGTATATTTAATGAATTAATAACAATAAACTGAAAATTCACAAAAACGTGGAAAAACGGCAAAATATTGCCTAATTCGATGATATTTTGTTTATATCACATAAAGGAACAGCGGATGATAAACGTCAAAATATTGTTAATTTCGATGATTTTTCGTACGAAACAAAATGCAAGAAAACTTGCTTAAAATGCAATATTATGCGAAATTCTGATATATGAAGGCCAAATCACATATCGTGATACAACATTAAACAGTATCGAAATATTGGTAAAAACGAATATATTTACGTAAAATCACACTACATGAAAAACGTGAAAAAAGTCACTATTTTACCATATATGAGGGTTTTACCTACAAATCATAGAGCGAGGTTTCGTATTATTTAGATCCACGAAAAGACATATGATATATATGCCATTGTTTCCAATGCAAATGATAAAAATCTATTTGTTTTCACTAGAATTAACTAAAATGTTCCTGATTTTCCGTTTATATTACCTATGGTAGATGTACACGAAAACATCTCTATTCCGGCTGAAACGTCGATATATGCAATAAAAACAGAACTTCTCCCCTTTTCAATATCTTACTCAGTATTTTAACGAGAAACAATTAGATGATTGAAAATGAAGTATTTAAGGTTACTATCTAATCAATTATGTGTTTGCATCATTTTTATAGTATATATAATGAATTAATACCCATAGACTGAAAATTCACAAAAACCTGGAAAAACGGCAAAATATTGCCTAATTCGATGATATTTTGTTTAAATCACATAAAGAAAAAGGGGTTGATAAACGTCAAAATGTTGCTAAATTCGATGATTTTTCGTACGAAACAAAATGCAAGAAAACTTGCTTAAAATGCAATATTATGCGAAATTCTGAGATTTGAAAGCCAAATCACATTTCGTGATACTACATGAAATAGTATCGAAATATTGGTAAAAATGAATATATTTAAATAATATCAAACTACATGAAAAACGTGAAAAAGTCACTATTTTACCATGTTTGAGGATTTTAACTTCAAATCATAGAGCGAGGTTTCGTATTATTTAGATCCAAGAAAAGACATATGACAATGTTGTTTCCAATACAAATGATAAAACCAATGTGTTTTCATTAGAATTAACTAAAATGTTCCCGATTTTCCGTTTATATTACCGATGGAAGATTGTTACGGCCCTCTCGGGACGCAACGGGGTTCTCACTCTGGTGTTGTTAGAGGAAGATATATGTATCCGTTCCCAGGCCAGTAGTGGCTATCAAGGGATGAGATCCGTGACGCAAGTAACTTAAAGGGAGTAGGGAAAGAAAGCTAAGAACTTAATATTATAATTAACACCATCACCGATTATAATATATAAAATAAAAGAGTGCACAAGGGGGAGGGATATTAACACTTGACAAGGGGATTCAACACAATATAGTCTTCTGCTGAAGATGCTGGTGCCACACCACTTGGTGCTGAGTCCTTGGTGCTTTCTTCGTGGCCTCACGACGTGTCCTCTGAGAATGCCGAGCCTACCCGGGCCACAGGTCAGCCAAAACGCAGGTCCACTGGGGGCACCGTCGTGGAGGCCGTCAACCACACGTCCAGCTGGTCTGCTGGCAGGTACTGAGCCACCAAGGCTGGTACGGCCACTCCACGAACGATATAAGGGGTACGCCCTAGACAGGAGTCTCGTGCGATATCACAAATCACCCTCCTGTCCTCAATACCCCAGTGGATGATCGTCTCCAACAGTCGGTCCCGGGTAAATCCTTTCACTGCCACTTCACTGGCAGGCTAACACACCACAGTGTTCTTCCGGGGGGACGACGTCACAACAGCTGCAGCAAACTTCACAGTATGGAGACTGGCTGCCTCGGGTACACTGTCTCCACCTTCAACACAGTGGTCCCAGGTCGGCTCTGTAAGCAGACACGTCATCAATAACAGGGACACTAAAACACCACACTTACAGGCTCGGGCACAAACACCTCACGTATCCAGTCCATAGATGGCGCTGTCGTCGGAGCACCACCTCACCAGAGGTCAGGAGCGGCTGTGTTGTGAGCTGCACAGGACTGGAAACTGGCCCTTGAGGCCGATATTCGCCGTCCTCATCCGGTGTCGTCGTTCGTTTGGCGGGGGTTTCGGGAGCTGACCCACAGATGGCGTAGTTGTTACTGCTCCTTGCTCGGACGCTGGATCCGGGTTCGTAACAAAGATGTACACGTAAAACCGCTCTAATCCGGCTGAAACGTCGATATATGCAATAAAAACCGAACTTCTCCCCTTTTCAATATCCTACACAGTATTTTAACGAGAAACAAATGGTTGATTGAAAATGAAGTATTTAAGGTTAATTTCTAATCAATTATGTGTTTGCATCATTTTTATCGTATATTTAATAAATTAATAACAATAAACTGAAAATTTCAACCCGTTCTCACACAAGACAGCACATATATGACTTAATGCTTAAAGTCAATATGTTGAATATGACTTAGTAAATATGTGATATATTCCCAGTTACTTTTTTTCCAAAACCGAAATCTTCCTCACGTTTCACAGTACCCGTCCGTCACCCTAGATAGCAGAATAGTCGTGGTTGGTTCAATTATAAGGAAAATTGTAGTTTTCAGGTTCCACATGGGTTGTGAAATTTACCTACTATTGTCCATGCTTTTAGAATATTACAGATCAGCTACTTCCTATTGAAGGCTCGTTGCTTTGTTTTGAGAAATATTAGTTGTTCTTAGTAAATTATAATAAGCACTAAAAATTATTACATAGAATAACAGTCCTTCACCAATCAATATTATATACCATAGTTTGTGCTTTACAAATCTTTAAAGGATGTTTTGTAGGAACGCTAACAGAAAACGATGTTACGTTGGAATGTCTATGGGGTAAACTACTGCAAACAGGATATTATTGTGTCTGCTATACCAACTATAGCTAGGATGGGTATATTGTCCACTACCACCTGTTAGGTGGGTAAGGGGTCCAATACCACCCACAGGATGGGTATGAGGGTCACATCCACCCACAGAATGAGTATGGGGACCACATCCACCCACAGGAAGGGTATGAGGTCCAATACCACCCACAGGATGAGTATGGCGTCCACTACAACCCACAGGATGGGTATGGGGCTCCAACCACCCATAGAATGAGTATGGGGCTCCAACCACCCATAGAATGGGTATGGGGTCCAATAACACCCACTGGATGTGCATGGCGTCCATTGTCGCGCGTCGAGCTCGAAAACCGCAGCATTCATCTCAGAACCATGCCTATTTCACGCAGATTTCTTAATAAACGTAAGAGTTTTATATGTCACAAGAAAGATAGAAATAAAAGCTTCATTCTAAATACCTTACCATGGGTATTTTTAAATTTAAAGCGAAGATACGTGTATTTTTATAATAGCCGAGCACCGACCCCGGACAGATCGATCGACCGATCAACTCTTTATTTATTTATTTATGCATATACAAGAATGTACATTGGGAATGTGAGGATACATAATATGGTAATTACAGTCTTGTAAAGCCACTAGTACGCGCAGCGTTTCGGGCAGGTCTTTAATCTAAGAAAATTTTAAGAAGGTAAATGCTTGCAAAATTTATAGACAAAAAAATGATAACAGTTACGTGGAATGAAAAAAATAAGATGAGAGAAAATTGTAGGTACAGTATATTAAAGCACATAGGTAGCTAAGATTGATTGCAATGACAGCTTGAATGGTAGTTGACAAAAATTGGTAGGCACAATACAGCAGAAACAATATAAGATTGATTGCAATGACAGCTTGAATGGTAGTTGACAAAAATTGATAGTCACAATCCAGCATATGGCTAGCACATAAAAGAAGACAGCAATGAACACAATGATAAGGTTGTTTGATACTACATAAAAATTAGGAGATTGGGTAACACTAGGTACAGAGCAAATTTAAAGCTCAGTGTAGGAAACTAAGTAGATGAAATTAGGTACTTTTTGGTTTTGCTTTTGAATAAGGCAAAAGTTTTACAGTTTTTCAATTCACTAGGGAGTGAGTTCCATAGACTAGGTCCCTTAATTTGCATAGAGTGTTTACGCAGATTAAGTTTGACCCTGGGGATACCAAAGAGATATTTATTTCTGTTGTGGTGATAATGGATCCTATTACATCTGTCCAGGGAGAGTTTCAGAGCATGGTCTGCATTTAAGAACAGGGTTTTGTAAGTGTAGTTGACACAAGAGAATGTGTGGAGGGAGTTAATATTTAGCAAGTTTAGGGATTTAAACAAGGGAGCTGAGTGTTGTCTGAAAGCAGAGTTAATTATTATTCTGATAGCAGATTTTTGCTGTGTGATGATTGGCTTAAGGTGGTTTGCAGTGGTAGACCCCCATGCACAGATACCATAATTAAGATAGGGGAAGATTAGTGCATAATATAGTGAGAGGAGAGCAGAGTTAGGAACATAATATCTGATTTTGGAGAGTATACCAACTGTCTTAGAGACTTTCTTAGTTATGTGTTGAATGTGGGTGCTGTAGTTGAGTCTCTTGTCTAGGAATAGGCCAAGAAACTTGCCATCATTTTTATTACTGATGTTAATGTTGTCTATCTGTAGCTGAATTGCATTTGATGATTTGCTTTCTCTCAGAACAATGTTTATTTCACGTGAATTCGTTAATAAACATATATGTTTTATATGTCTCAAGAAAGGCAGACGTATAAGCTTCACTTTAAACACTTTACCATAGACATATTTAAAGTTCTAATGAAGATACATGTATTTTAAAAATTACGGAGCTCCCACCCCGTACAGACTGAACGACAGAGCAACTCTCTCTCAGATCAATGTTTATTTCACGTAAATTCGTTAATAAACACAAATGTTTTATATGTCTTAAGCAAGATAGAAATAAGAGCTTCATTTTAAATACATTACAATAGACATATTTATAGCTCAAGTGAAGATACATATGTTTTTATAGTAGCGCTCAGTAGCTTGTCGGGCATGGAGTGCAGACGCCTACGCACTTGCCGATATATTGTATAATTAACAAAGATACACTAATAAAGCCTAAAATCTTATATGCCTCCAGAAAGACCGAGATATGAACATTATTATGATTGCACAAAATGAAATATATCATGTTCGAGAACAAAGATATATCAATTTTAAATTAAGTTTCGACTCTTGCTCGGGTGAGAGAGATGGGGCGACTCTCGCCCCATCTATTGGGGATTCTGTCCACTAAAGACCCAAAGCTACTCAAACCCTCCTAGCATTATTTAGGTATTGAAGTAATATGGTATATATACTCACTATAATGTGGGTGTTGAATGCAGAACATGAGAAAACATATATTTACTCCAAACTAATATAATTTCATTATGAAATAAGTAGCATCAAAGGAAACATCCTGGCCGGGGAGGATTTACTGGGCGCAATTCCTTAACTGTAGCCTCTGTTTAACGCAACAGTAAAATGTGTACTTGGATGAAAAAACGATTCTTCGCAGCGGGGATCGTATTCCAGGGACATGTCCGAAACGCTACGCGTACTAGTGGCTGTACAAGAATGTAACAACTCTTGTATATATCTCCAAAAAAAAAAGTCGACGGTCCAAGCGTCAATGTTGTGGAGCTACTTATCCAAGATATATCGTTGTATGGAAAGTGTTTGTTGGCATATCCAGTTGTCGCACTTCTCTGCACAAATTATCACAAATTTAAATTATAATGTTAACAAGTAGAATACATATTTTTAATAAAATCTAACATAACTAGCCAGAAAACATTTAACATCTATTAAAAATATATGTTTGGAAGTTAAATCGACTTCATAGGACAATAGTTTTGTTATATTACAAACAAAAAAAATATATACTCATTATTCGTTGACATGCGTTCGTTACCTAAACTACCATGTACTGTACTTATGTAAAATCTCCCATGTCTCTTCGCTCATCTCACCAATCCCTACAGGCTCTGTGATATATTGTTTAATTAATTGAGATTCACAAATAAAACTTATAATTGTATATGTTATCAAAAAGGCAGAGCTTAGTTTAGTTCATTTATTATGCACCCCATACCGATCCTATGGGCGATAGTGGAGTGTTACAGAGGCACATAATGGGCTCAGGGACTGAGCCCCACAATTCATATAGCCAAGCAAGTTATAATCTTGATTAGCTAGTTACAAAAGTCAATGCACATTGTCACATCAACAATGGGCTCGAGACCGACCACAAGTACAGTTTATAATTTAAGCAACTGACATATATGGAGGGCTAGTGTCACAATTGATATGTTTATCCTACACATAACCTCCTCTCCCCCTTCAAATGGGCAGCGGTGGATAGGTTACAATCAAGTGGTTTTTTACGTTTTATTCAGAGATTAGATCTTATTGGGTGAGGAAAGATATTCATATTTTAAAGAAGGCTTCTTGGCTGATGCTCTCCATTGATGGAAAATATACAACCTTTTGAAAATCAATGTTAGTTTGATCTAGATATTGTAATTAACGAAAGTATTTATGTCATCAGAAAGGTAGAAATATAGGCTAAATTTAAAATCCTTTGTCATAAATATAACTGAAGTGAAAACGAAGATATATGCGTTTTGATAGTTACTTGATGGCTAGCTCTGAGAGTGTGAAGCCTTGCACACCAGCCAATAAATTGTATAATTAGTTTCCATATATTTTAATTAATCTTAAAAATCTATATGTCAGAAGAAAGGAAGATGTAGCCGTTAATGTGACAACATTTAAAAATATATATCTCTTAAGTTAAATAAATAATACCACCTTATCGCCTGTGTCTGGACACATGAAAACTACCTAGGTATCAGTATCCAGCCAGGAGGGGATCACAGGCTGCACAATACTGATAAATTATGTAATGCACTACTTGTGGTCCATCTCGAACCCATTTATGATGTGACGACTTATAGTGAATTTTTGTAACTAGCTCATCAAGATTGTAACTTGCTTAGCTAAATGAATTGTGGGGTTCGGTCCATTCATTTTCTTTCTTTATTATGCACCCCATAATACCCATTCCGTGGGCGGTGATGTAAAGGATTACAGAGGCACATAATCGGTTCAGGAACTGAACCCTCTAGTTCGTTTAGCTAAGCAAATAACAATCTTTTGACGCTAGTTACAAAATTATTAATGTACACATACATGTACATATACATACGTATACATATATACATACACATACATATTTAATCAACCAAACAAATACACACATCAGTAATCTTTTGTCACAAGTAATTCAACAAAAGGCTCACAACAGTCACTATAAAAGGCACTTTACGTCTATGAGGAGTCGCAGTTACTAGTCTTGCTCCACACCCACCCAACTGGGCGGCAGCTTTACAGTCATTTGCTGCATACTTACCCAACTGGGCGGCAGCTTTACAGTCATGTGCTGCACACATACCCAACTGGGTGGCTGCTTTACAGTCATGTGCTCCACACCCACCCAACTGGGCGGCAGCTTTACAGTCATGTGCATGCATTACCTACAGTATGCAAATTTTGGATACTTCGCTAAGATTTCGGGCAGCACATCATTATGAATGAAGTACTTATACACATTTCATGGACACTATTGATGTTGTTATCTTTAAATTCCGCGATTTTTTCGCATTCCATTATATAATGACGCAAAGTATGCGAATAGTTCTGTTGACAGAGTATACATTTAGTCAAATCTACATCATCAGATGTTACAAATTCCCAGAGGTACTTGTAGCCGAGCCTAAACCTAGCAGTGGTAACATCTAGAAGTATGCTAGCATTATTGGATGACCCATAGACGTGCGATTCATCAAAGTTTATACAATATTGTGAAATTGAGAGTCAGTGTTGTAACATAAATTGGTAAATCATAAATATTGTAAGTTAAGAATATGATGCATGTGTGTGTGTTGGGAGGGGGGGGGGTATACACTTGGTAAGCGAGAGTGAAAAGTAACCTTACACGTTCTGCGGTCAATGTGGGGGGCGAGGGAGGGTGGGAGAGTCAAATCCACCCTCCAACATCTGGGTATAGTACCAGCAGCCTCCACAACACTCCATCAGCCTCCAGCTGATGCTTGTAGATGCCTCATCTAACCTCACCTATGTCACACATTAACCTACAGTTCCTGTGATAATTAAACTCATCACAGTGGCGTCTCACCAATATAAACTGTATTGGATTTTCTCCCGAAATAGCTATATGCTGACTGGACGTGTATGTATGTATGTATGTATGAATGTATGAATATATGTACGTATGTATGTATGTATGTATGTATGTATGTATGTATGTATGTATGTATGTATGTATGTATGTATGTATGTATGTATGTATGTATGTACTCACCTAATTGTGCTAGCGGGGGTTGAGCTCTGGCTCTTTGGTCCCGCCTCTCAACCATCAATCAACTGGTGTACAGATTCCTGAGCCTATTGGGCTCTATCATATCTACATTTGAAACTGTGTATGGAGTCAGCCTCCACCACATCACTTCCTAATGCATTCCATTTACTAACTACTCTGACACTGAAAAAGTTCTTTCTAACGTCTCTGTGGCTCATTTGGGTACTCAGCTTCCACCTGTGTCCCCTTGTTCGCGTCCCACCAGTGTTGAATAGTTCATCCTTGTTTACCCGGTCGATTCCCCTGAGGATTTTGTAGGTTGTGATCATGTCCCCCCTTACTCTTCTGTCTTCCAGTGTCGTAAGGTGCATTTCCCGCAGCCTTTCCTCATAACTCATGCCTCTTAGTTCTGGGACTAGTCTAGTAGCATACCTTTGGACTTTTTCCAGCTTCGTCTTGTGCTTGACAAGGTACGGGCTCCATGCTGGGGCCGCATACTCCATTGGTCTTACATATGTGGTGTACAAGATTCTGAATGATTCCTTACACAGGTTCCTGAACGCCGTTCTGATGTTAGCCAGCCTCGCATATGCAGCAGACGTTATTCTCTTTATGTGGGCTTCAGGAGACAGGTTTGGTGTGATATCAACTCCTAGATATTTCTCTCTGTCCGTTTCATTAAGTACTTCATCTCCTATTCTGTATCCTGTGCCTGGCCTCCTGTTTCCACTGCCTAGTTTCATTACTTTGCATTTACTCGGGTTGAACTTCAACAGCCATTTGTTGGACCATTCACTCAGTCTATCCAGGTCATCTTGTAGCCTCCTACTATCATCCTCTGTTTCAATCCTCCTCATAATTTTTGCATCGTCGGCAAACATTGAGAGGAACGAATCTATACCCTCTGGGAGATCATTTACATATACCAGAAACAGTATAGGTCCAAGGACTGACCCCTGCGGGACTCCACTTGTGACGTCTCGCCAATCTGAGACCTCACCCCTCACACAGACTCGTTGTCTCCTGTTGCTTAGGTACTCCTCTATCCACCGGAGTACCTTCCCTCTCACTCCAGCCTGCATCTCCAACTTTCGCACTAGCCTCTTGTGTGGCACTGTATCAAAGGCTTTCTGACAATCCAAAAATATGCAGTCTGCCCACCCTTCTCTTTCTTGCCTTATTTTTGTTGCCTGGTCGTAGAATTCAAGTAACCCTGTGAGGCAGGACCTGCCATCCCTGAACCCATGTTGATGCTGTGTTACAAAGTTCCTTCGCTCCAGATGCTCCACTAGTTTTTTTCGCACAATCTTCTCCATCAGCTTGCATGGTATGAAGGTTAGGGACACTGGCCTGTAGTTCAGTGCCTCATGTCTATCCCCTTTCTTGTATATCGGGACTACGTTAGCTGCTTTCCAAATATCTGGCAGTTCCCCTGTTGCCAGTGATTTGTTATACACTATGGAGAGTGGTAGGCTCAGTTCTCTTGCTCCTTCCTTTAGAACCCAAGGGGAGATTCCATCTGGGCCTATAGCCTTCGTCACGTTCAACTCTAGTAAACACTTCCTTACTTTCCCACTGGTAATCTCAAACTCTTCCAGTGGTTCCTGGTTAGCTATTCCCTCACTTACCTCTGGAATTTCTCCTTGCTCTAAGGTGAAGACCTCCTGGAATTTCTTATTCAATTCCTCACACACTTCCTTGTCATTTGTAGTGAATCCTTCCGCCCCTATCCTTAATCTCATAACCTGTTCCTTTACTGTTGTTTTTCTCCTAATGTGGCTATGCAACAATTTAGGCTGAGTCTTTGCCTTGCTTGCGATGTCATTTTCGTATTGTTTTTCTGCCTCTCTTCTTATCTTGACATATTCATTCCTGGCATTCTGGTATCTTTCTCTGCTCTCCAGTGTCCTGTTATTCCTATAGTTTCTCCATGCCCTTTTACTTTGCTGCTTAGCTAGCCTACATCTTTGATTAAACCATGGGTTTCTCATCTTCATTTCTCTGTTTTCCTTTTGGACTGGGACAAACTTGTTTGCTGCGTCCTTGCACTTCTGCGTGATGTAATCCATCATATCTTGGGCCGTCTTTCCCCTGAGCTCTGTTTCCCATGCTATATCTGTTAGGAATTTTCTTATCCCCTCATAGTTTCCCTTTCGGTATGCTAACCTTTTGGTTTCTGTATCCCTCCTCGAGTTCAATAACCCTTCTTCAATCAAGTACTCAAACACCAGTACACTGTGGTCGCTCATTCCTACTGGGTCCTCAAAACCGATTTCTCTTATGTCGGAGTCGTTCAGAGTGAAGACTAGGTCGAGTCTCGCTGGTTCGTCATTGCCTCTCATCCTTGTGGGTTCTCCGACATGCTAGGTTAAAAAGTTGCTTGTCACCACCTCCAATAGTTTGGCTCTCCATGTATCCTCGCCTCCATGCGGTTCCTTATTCTCCCAGTCAATCTTTCCGTGATTGAAGTCGCCCATGATGAGCAGGTGGGATCTATTTCTACAAGCAGCAGAGGCTGCCCTCTCAATTATAGTGTTAACTGCCTTGTTGTTGTTTTCATACTCTTGACTGGGTCTCCTGTCATTTGGTGGAGGGTTGTATATTACTGCTACTACTATTCTTGGTCCTCCCATTGTTATGGTGCCTGCTATGTAGTCTCTGAACTCCTCACAGCCCGGGATGGCCATCTCCTTAAAACTCCATTCCCTTCTCATGAGTAGGGCCACTCCGCCTCCTCCCCTACCTTCCCTCTCTTTCCTTATTACTGTATACTCCTGGGGAAACACGGCATTCGTTATGATTCCAGAGTATGACGTTATGATTCCTCTATGTATGTATGTATGTATGTATGTATGTATGTATGTATGTATGTATGTATGTATGTATGTATGTATGTATGTATGTATGTATGTATGTATGTATGTATGTATGTATGTATGTATGTATGTATGTATGTATGTATGTATGTATGTATGTATGTATGTATGTATGTATGTATGTGTGTATGTATTCCCAATCACGTTAAAGACTCCTCCTCTATCATCCAATTAAAAAGAAAAACAACTATGTACTAAATAATCAACTCCTTGTAACTTTAATTATGCTGACCTTCCTATCTGCATTCAGACTGTGCCTACCATCATTATAGGTGATTATAACGCTAGGCATAGGAATATTGGTAATTCGCAGTTCAATAATCGTAACGGCAACCAACTGTTGTCACTATTAGGTAGCCACGATGATGCACAGATTGTGGGTGACCTTGAACCGACGAATATCTACGGGGGTATTCTTGATCTATGTCTCGGTTTCAACGTCTCCCACACCGTGTGTGCCTCGTCAATAGTGCCAGATATGGCGTCTGATCATCTGGCCATATTAGCCACTATAAGCATTGGCAGCTCTATCCTCCCTGGTGGAGTGTTCAAGCGGAAGAGGCTGGCTCTGCCCATCGATCAACGAGACAATTTTGTTGCCCATGTGTCAGATTGGTGCAGTTCATCTGAGCCTTCATCAGTTGAAGATTTTAACAATGAGTTCACAGATACTATCGACCAGTTTGTAGAAACACTTGATCCATCGTCCAGGCCACGTAACCCAAATTACACTGGTCATAGCACATATGCTTATTATAATGATTCTAAATTGCATGCACTAAAACGCACTGCCAGAATAATTGGACCAGCTTATAGAAGGACCCGCACTGCTGAAATGCTTCGGCTCTTTCAAGCGGCTCTGGCTAAGGCCAGGGAACGTATGGTGGAGCTGAGGCAGACAGACTGGGAAACTTTTGTCCGTGGTCTCAATTCTCACACGCCACTAAGTCGAGCATGGAAGGATATCAACAAGATCAGAGGGAAAAATGCTGCAGAGATCTCGTACCCTAATCCTCTGCACAGAGCAAATGAGCTTGTTGATGCTTGGGCCACGACTTCCAGCTTTGACAGTCTTCCTCTACCCTCACAGAATGAATTAAATAATAGATATACTGATAGGGCAAGGCTCCTTGACTTTATGCGTCATCAAGAGGATGACTGTGACATGTTTTTTACTGAATACGAACTAGATTCTGCTCTACATAAAGACAAAGCTACATCGCCCGGGGAGGATGGAGTTACTTACGGCACACTGCATATGCTTCTGCTAGTTCCAGGGAATCCCTTGCTTCAGTTGTATAATATGAGCTATGTAACTGGGGAGCTTCCTAAGTCACAGACCAACAGTGTTATTATTCCCATTCCTAAACCTCTCCAGCCGAGTGCTTTATGCCCAGTCTCCCTCACTAGTTGTCTCTATAAGTGTCTTGAGAGGATGTTCTCAACCGTCTCCTTTACAAAATTAATAATATGTTGTCTCCCCAGATATATGGCTTTACGCATGGAAAAAGTGTACATCACTGTATTACCACATTCCTCACCCTACATACTGATAGGTCATATACCACTTTCCTAGATCTTAAGTCAGCCTTTGACATTGCTAACCCACACGTCATTCTGAGAGAACTTGCTAAAATGAATGTAGGAGGATGGCTTCTACGGTGGATAAGAGGCTATCTATCCAACAGGAAGTCATCTGTACTGTTCCAAGGGCATAGGCGTGTAACGAGAGATTTTGAACTTGGCACTCCACAGGGAGGTGTCCTCAGTCGTACTCTGTTCAATGTGTTAATCAATGCACTTTTAAACTTAGTAACTAGAAGGTCCAGCGAACACATCATTCGCTATGTGGATGATATACTGATCAACACCAATGGGTATACCAACACCCAAAATGTTCTGAACTCTGTATTGTACACATGTCAGGAACTATGATTAGTCATCTCAGTAGAGAAAACAAAGATCTTGAACCGACACCCACCCAGACGAGGTGGGGCCGTTCGCAAAATGCAGTTGGATGATGGCTCTCTGCTCGACTATGTTACCAGATACAAATACCTTGGTCTTGAGGTTCTACAGTACCGCAATGTTTTAGCCAGTCTGGGTCGCCAATGTAGAGAGAGGCTCCGTGCTCTCAAGGCTGTGGCAGGCTGTGGCAGGCAAACACAACTGTACCGTACAGTGTTATATATTTATTTCAGTTTGAACAATTTTTAACATTAAAGAATAAATCCTTTAATTGGTTGAAATTGGTTTTAACATTCGAAATCTAATTTGTTGATGTTAAATAATATAAGGTTCAAATTTATTAAGATACATACATTAAAAACTATTTCTATTTGATACCAACAGTATGACGTTAAGAGAAGAGTCTTGCCTTCCTAACCCAAGTATAAAATATATAAAGAAACGGTGCAACTGTACTGGTATCTGCAGTACAAATATATGTCCCTATTTAAAGAAAAAATAAACTGCACCAATCACTGCCACTCCTCACACCAATGCAACAATAAGGAGAGTGATAACAGTGCTTCACATTCGACAATGTTAAATTATTTAACAGATGACGAGATAATGAACATTGGAACAAATGTACAGCTCTCTGACCTTCATATAAAATCTGCATGTGACCTCATCAAACAAACTGTGCCAAGCGTAGAAGGCCTTCATGACCCAGCGTTGTAGCGGGACCTCTTCTGGCCAGTTACAATTGGTGAATTTATTCAAATTATCCAAGTTGATGGTTGTCACTGGGTCACCGTTTCCAACATTGAAGTAACTGGACAAATTAACATATACGACACCAGGCATAAATTACCATCCAAATCTACTGAAGTTATCTTGTATGCTCTTGCTAATTGCCAGGATACCTGGTTGATACCTGGTTGATGGGGTTCTGGGAGTTCTTCTACTCCCCAAGCCCGGCCCGAGGCCAGGCTTGACTTGTGAGAGTTTGGTCCACCAGGCTGTTGCTTGGAGCGGCCCGCAGGCCCACATACCCACCACAGCCCGGTTGGTCCGGCACTCCTTGGAGGAATAAATCTAGTTTCCTCTTGAAAATGTCTTGGATGATAAGCTTGGATGATAAGCTGATATGCAATGTAATGAATGTCAGCAGACACAGGAACTCAAGTATGAGTGGGGTATATGCTGCGGCGTTTGATGCATCACTTGCAAGTGGTGTAGATCCGGTGAACCTCGTATGATGTGCAGAATATGAGACAACATCTACAAGAGAACTTCAAAGGAAAGTGTCTCATCTCATTCCCTGCAGCTCAGACACTGAGAAGAAAACGAATCATCCGGTCATACTCGATGGAAGTGTACTGCATTTGCAGAAAGCCAAATGATTTGAAGCTGATGGTATGCTGTGACCGTTGCAATATTTGGCACCATGGATCATGTGTAGGTGTTACAGAATGTAATGATGATTCGTGGATTTGTTTCTTGTGCGCTAGCAACTTGTGAATTATAATTTAAAATAATTAATACATTATTATTATTATTATTATTATTATAACTTTACCAAATGCTTTGCTGAATCAAATAATGTTATTACTTTCAATGTGTTACAATAGCATAATTAAGTGCTGCAAGTGTCAGGTCTTTTATATAGTCGGTATTTGTTATATTCTGTACTCTTTTTATTTTATTTAAATTTCAAATAGAAATAGTTTTTAAAGTATGTATCTTAATAAATTTGAACCTTATATTATTTAACATCAACAAATTAGATTTCGAATATTAAAACCAATTTCAACCAATTAAAGAATTTATCCTTTAATGTTAAAAATTGTTCAAACTGAAATAAATATATAACACTGTACGGTACAGTTGTGTTTAATTATGTTTTGTGATTCCTTTGTAAAAGGTATTTGTGCACCAAGTACTACTAGGTCAGTATGAGATATGCTGAATGTTGTCAATATACCATCTGAATACGCCTCACTTTGCGTTAATCATTGGACGTCCTAATGATTAAGGTCCCCAAAAGGACTTAATCAGACCTCAGTGGACATTTTTACTCTCACTCTCTCTCTCTCTCTCTCAGAGCATCCCCTTGTGTGTTGTATGTGGGTGCTGAAGTTCAGTCTCTTCTCTATGTATAGGTGAAGGAACTTTCCATATTTGTTATTGCTAATGTTTACTTGTAATACTGGGTATACATCCGGTGTTCTTACCCTCGACCGCGGCGAGGGTAAGCCGCGGCCGTATGGTCTGAAACCCACAAATATTTACAATGGGGAGGGGGGGGGGAATAACATTTCCTCTTCAAGCACGCGCACACAAATGAACTATGTTACTTAACTGGAAGCACTCGAACAACATAATTTACACGATTTCTCAGGATAATTATACTTCTTACCAGCATATATACAGTATAGTACCTAGGAGGTTCTCTTCAATGATATCTAAGATAATTAAAAGAACCCAAGCAAACTACTGTGGAAATGTGCAGGACAAACATATCAATTGTGACACTAGCTCTCCACATATGGCATTTGCTTAATTTAGAAACTGTACTTGTTTTCGATCTCGAACCCATGTTGTTGATGTGACGATGTATTATGAATTTTGTGGCTAGCTCCTCAAGATTGTAACTTGCTTAGATAAATAAATTGTGTGTTCAGTCCCTGAACCCATTATGTGATAAATTAACTAAACTAAAAACTATAGCATGGCGACGAAACCTGAACTACATAATGTAAATAGGGATTAACCAGAAAAAGATATAGGTGAAGAATAACACCAGGTAACTGTAAAACTGCCGCCTAGTTGGGTGGGTGTGGAGCACATGACTGTAAAGCTGCCGCCCAGTTGGGTGGGTGTGGAGCACATGACTGTAAAGCTGCCGCCCAGTTGGGTGGGTGTGGAGCACATGACTGTAAAGCTGCCGCCCAGTTGGGTGGGTGTGGAGCACATGACTGTAAAGCTGCCGCCCAGTTGGGTGGGTGTGGAGCAAGACTAGTAACGGTGCGACTCTTCATAGATGTAAAGTGCCTTGTATAGTTACTGTTGTGAGCCTCTTGTTGAATCACTTGTGATACAAAAGATTACTGATGTATGTATTTGTGTGGGTGATTAAGTATGCATGTGTATGTATATATGTATATGTACATGTATGCAAAAGTATGTGTACATTAATAATTTTGTAACTAGCGTCAAAAGATTGTTATTTGCTTCGCTGAACGAACTAGAGGGTTCAGTTCCTGAACCGATTATGTGCCTCTGTAAACCTTTACACCACCGCCCACGGGATGGGTATTATGGGGTGCATAATAAAGAAAGAAAATGAATGGACCGAACCCCACAATTTTTTTAGCTAAGCAAGTTACAATCTTGATGAGCTAGTTACAAAATTCACTATAAGTCGTCACATCATAAATGGGTTCGAGATCGACCACAAGTAGTGCATTACATATTTTATCAGTATTGTGCAGCCTGTGATCCCCGCCTGGCTGGATACTGATACCTAGGTAGTTTCCATGTGTCCGGACACAGGCGATAAGGTGGTATTATTTATTTAACTTAAGAGATATATATTTTTAAATGTTGTCACATTAACGGCTACATCTTCCTTTCTTCTGACATATAGATTTTTAAGATTAATTAAAATATATGGAAACTAATTATACAATTTATTGGCTGGTGTGCAGGGCTTCACACTCTCAGAGCTAGCCATCAAGTAACTATCAAAACGCATATATCTTCGTTTTCACTTCAGTTATATTTATGACAAAGGATTTTAAATGTAGCCTATATTTCTACCTTTCTGATGACAAATACTTTCGTTAATTACAATATCTAGATCAAACTAACATTGATTTTCAAAAGGTTGTATATTTTCCATCAATGGAGAGCATCAGACAAGAAGCCTTCTTTAAAATATGAATATCTTTCCTCACCCAATAAGATCTAATCTCTGAATAAAACGCAAAAAACGACTTGATTGTAACCTATCCACCTCTGCCCATTTGATGGGGGAGAGGGGGTTATGTGTAGGATAAACATATCAATTGTGACACTAGCCCTCCATATATGTCAGTTGCTTAAATTATAAACTGTACTTGTGGTCGGTCTCGAGCCCATTGTTGATGTGACAATGTGCATTGACTTTTGTAACTAGCTTATCAAGATTATAACTTGCTTGGCTATATGAATTGCGGGGCTCAGTCCCTGAGCCCATTATGTGCCTCTGTAACACTCCACTATCGCCCATAGGATGGGTATGGGGTGCATAATAAATGAACTAAACTAAGCTCTGCCTTTTTGATAACATATACAATTATAAGCTTTATTTGTGAATCTCAATTAATTAAACAAGGCGATGAGTCACAATAACGTGGCTGAAGTATGTTGACCAGACCACACACTAGAAGTTAAAGGGACGACGACGTTTCGGTCCGTCCTGGACCATTCACAATCGACTTGAGAATGGTCCAGGACGGACCGAAACGTCGTCGTCCCTTCAACTTCTAGTGTGTGGTCTGGTCAACTTAATTAAACAATATATCACAGAGCCTGTAGGGTTCGGTGAGATGAGCGAAGAGACATGGGAGATTTTACATAAGTACAGTACATGGTAGTTTAAGTAGCGAACGCATGTCAACGAATAGCGAGTATATATTTCAAAACTATTGTCCTATGAAGTCGATTTGAAGTTTGTGATAGACACCAATGTGTAGCCATCAATAATATAACCTCTCCCATTCTACCAATAACCGTTGGAGTGCCACAGGGCAGCATCTTGGGGCCTCTTCTATTTCTTATATACATCAATGGTCTGCCTAATGTGTCTAGCATTCTGAAACCTATTTTATTTGCTGATGATACTACCCTCATCTACTCCAACCCCAACCCACATACACTAAATGATGTTGTTAATAATGAACTAAAAAAAGTCCACTTATGGATGTCAACCAACAAACTAACACTTAACATAGAAAAGACCTACTACATCCTATTTGGAAGCAAATCTACAAATGCAATTCAGCTTCATATAGACAATGTAAACATTAGCAATAAAAATGATGGAAAGTTTCTTGACCTATTCCTAGACAAGAGACTCAATTTCAGTACCCACATACAACACATAACTAAGAAAGTCTCTAAAACAGTTGGTATACTCTCCAAAATCAGATATTATGTACATAACTCTGGTCTCATCTCTCTATATTATGCACTAATCTATCCCTATCTCAACTATGGTATCTGTGCATGGGGTTCAACCACTGCAAACCACCTCAAGTCCATCATCACCCAGCAAAAATCTGCTATCAGAATAATATCAAATTCTGCTTTCAGACAACACACAGCCCCCTTGTTTAACTCCCTAAACATGCTAAACATAATCTCACTCCATAAATTCTCTTGTGTCAACTACATTTACAAAACCCTGTTCTTAAATGCAAATCCTGCTCTGAAACTCTTCCTGGACAGATGTAATAGGACCCATTATCACCACACAAGAAATAAATATTTCTTTGATATCCCCAGAGTTAAACTTAATCTGTGTAAACACTCTATGCAAATAAAGGTACCCAGTTTATGGAACTCACTCCCTACTGAATTGAAAAGCTGTCCAACTTTTACATCATTCAAAATCAATACTAAAAGGCATCTAATTTCATCTTCATAGTTTTTCACTTTTTGCCTTAAAATTGCACTGTATCTATTGCTACCCAATCTCCCAACCTTTATGTTCCCAATTTGAACATCTTTACCATTGTGATCATTGCTGTCTTCTTATATGTGCTGCCAATCTGCTGTATGGTGTTTATAAATCTTGTTTATCTATATATTTTGCTACCCAGTCTCCCAATCTTTATGTACCCAATCTGAACATCTTTACCATTGTGATCATTGCTGTCTTATATGTGCTGTCAATCTACTGTATGGTGTCTATTAATCTTGTTTAAATTACTAATCAAGCTCTCAATGTAATCAATCAGAGCTTTAATATAACAATGTGCTTTAATATACTTACTAAGCTCTCTCATCTCATTTTTCTCTTGCAATGTATCTTTGTCATTTATCAATTCTGATAGGAATTACCTACTTAAAATTATCTGTTAGATTAAGGACCTGCCCGAAACGCTGCGCGTACTAGTGGCTTTACAAGAGTGTAAATAATGTACTATCCAATGTATTCTCACAAACCCAATGTACCTTCTTGTATACATATATAAATAAATAAATAAAATAAATAAATTTAACTTCCAAACATATATTTTTTAATAAATGTTAAATGTTTTCTGACTAGTTATGTTAGATTTTATTAAAAATATGTATTCTACTTGTTTACATTATAATTTAAATTTGTGATAATTTGTGCAGAGAAGTGCGCCAACTGGATATGCCAACAAACACTTTCCAAACAACGATATATCTTGGATAAGTCGCTCCACAACATTGACGCTTGGACCGTCGACTTCCTTTGATGCTACTTATTTACTTATTTCATAATGAAATTACATTAGTTTGGAGTAAATATATGTTTTCTCATGTTCTGCATTCAGCACCCACATTATAGTGAGTATATATACCATATTACTTCATTACCTAAATAATGTTAGGAGGGTTTAAGTAGCTTTGGGTCTTTAGTGGACAGAATCCCCAATAGATGGGGCGAGAGTCGCCCCATCTCTCTCGCCCGAGCAAGAGTCGAAACTTAATTTAAAATTGACATATCTTTGTTCTCGAACATGATATATTTCATTTGGTGCAATCATAATAATGTTCATATCTCGGTCTTTCTGGAGGCATATAAGATTTTAGGCTTTATTAGCGTATCTTTGTTAATTATACAATATATCGGCAAGTGCGTAGGTGTCTGCACTCCATGCCCGACAAGCTACTGAGCGCTACTATAAAAACATATGTATCTTCACTTGAGCTATAAATATGTCTATTGTAATGTATTGAAAATGAAGCTCTTATTTCTATCTTGCTTAAGACATATAAAACATTTGTGTTTATTAAAGAATTTACGTGAAATAAACATTGATCTGAGAGAGAGTTGCTCTGTCGTTCAGTCTGTACGGGGTGGGAGCTCCGTAATTTTTAAAATACATGTATCTTCATTAGAATTTTAAATATGTCTATGGTAAAGTGTTTAATGTGAAGCTTATATGTCTGCCTTTCTTGAGACATATAAAACACATATGTTTATTAACGAATTCACGTAAAATAAACATTGTTCTGCGAGAGAGTTGCTCGGTCGATCGATCTGTCTGGGGTCGGAGCTCGGCTATTATAAAAATACACGTATCTTCGCTTTAAATTTAAATATACCCATGGTAAGGTATTTAGAATGAAACTTATATTTCTATCTTTCTTGTGACATATAACATTCTTACGTTTATTAAGGAATCTGCGTGAAATAGGCATGGTTCTGAGATGAATGCTGCAGTTTTCGAGCTCGACGCGCGACAATGGACGTCATTCACATCCAGTGGGTGTTATTGGACCCCATACCCATTCTATGGGTGGTTGGAGCCCCATACTCATTCTATGGGTTGTAGTGGACGCCATACTCATCCTGTGGGTGGTATTGGACCCCATACCCTTCCTGTGGGTGGATGTGGTCCCCATACTCATCCTGTGGGTGGATGTGACAATCATACCCATCCTGTGGGTGGTATTCGACCCCTTACCCACCTAACAGGTGGTAGTGGACAATATACCCATCCTAGCTATAGTTGGTATAGTAGACACAATAATATCCTGTTTGCAGTAGTTTACCCCATAGACATTCCAACGTAACATCGTTTTCTGTTAGCGTTCCTACAAAACATCCTTTAAAGATTTGTAAAGCACAAACTATGGTATATAATATTCATTGACGAAGGACTGTTATTCTATGTAATAATTTTTAGTGCTTATTATAATTTACTAAGAACAACTAATATTTCTCAAAACAAAACTACGAGCCTTCAATAGGAAGTAGCTGATCTGTAATATTCTAAGAGCATGGACAATAGTAGGTAAATTTCACAACCCATGTGGGATCTGAAAACTACAATTTTCCTTATAATTGAACCAATCACGACTATTCTGCTATCTAGGTTGACGGATGGATACTGTGAGACGTAAATTGGTACGTGAGGAAGAGTTTGGGCCTTAGAAAAAAAGTAACTGGGAATATATCACATATATACTAATTCATATTCAACATATTGACTTTAAGCATTAAGTCATATATGTGCTGTCTTGTGTGAGAACGGGTTGGAAAATTCACAAAAACGTGGAAAAACGGCAAAATATTGCCTTATTCGATGATATTTTGTTTAAATCACATAAAGGAAAAAGGGATGATAAATGTCAAAATATTGCTAAATTCGATGATTTTTCGTACGAAACAAAATGCAAGAAAACTTGATTGAAATGCAATATTATGCGACATTCTGAGATTTGAAGGCCAAATCACAAATCGTGATACAACATGAAATAGTATCTAAATATTGGTAAAAATGAAAATATTTACGTAATATCAAACTACATGAAAAACGTGAAAAAAGTCACTATTTTACCATAGTTGAGGATTTAACCTTCAAATCATAGAGCGAGGTTTCGTATTATTTAGATCCAAGAAAAGACATATGACAATGTTTTCAATACAAATGATAAAAATCTATGTGTTTTCATTAGAATTAACTAAAATGTTCCTGATTTTCCGTTTATATTACCGATGGAAGATGTACACGTAAAACCGCTCTAATCCGGCTGAAACGTCAATATATGCAATAAAAACAGAACTTCTCCCCTTTTCAATATCTTACTCAGTATTTTAACGAGATACAAATAGATGATTGAAAATGAAGTATTTGGGTTACTATCTAATCAATTATGTGTTTGCATCATTTTTATCGTATATATAATGAATTAATACCCATAGACTGAAAATTCACAAAAACGTGGAAAAACGGCAAAATATTGCCTAATTCGATGATATTTTGTTTAAATCACATAAAGGAAAAGGGGATGATAAACGTCAAAATGTTGCTAAATTCGATGATTTTTCGTACGAAACAAAATGCAAGAAAACTTGCTTAAAATGCAATATTATGCGAAGCTCTGAGATTTTAAAGCCAAATCACATATTGTAATACTACATGAAATAGTATCGAAGTATTGGTAAAAATGAATATATTAAAATAATATCAAACTACATGAAAAACGTGAAAAAAGTCACTATTTTACCATATATAAAGATTTTAACTTCAAATCATAGAGCGAGGTTTCGTATTATTTAGATCCAAGAAAAGACATATGACATATGTCTTTTCATATTATTTTGAAGACATATGATGTTGTTTCCAATACAAATGATAAAACCAATGTGTTTTCATTAGAATTAACTAAAACGTTCCTGATTTTCCGTTTATATTACCGATGGAAGATGTACACGTAAAACCGCTCTAATCCGGCTGAAACGTCGATATATGCAATAAAAACCGAACTTCTCCCCATTTCAATATCCTACACAGTATTTTAACGAGAAACAAATTGTTGATTGAAAATGAAGTATTTAAGGTTAATTTCTAATCAATTATGTGTTTGCATCATTTTTATCTTATATTTATTGAATTAATAACAATAAACTGAAAATTCACAAAAACGTGGAAAAATGGCAAAATATTGCCTAATTCGATGATATTTTGTTTTAATCACATAAAGGAAAAGGGGATGATAAACGTCAAAATATTGCTAAATTCGATGATTTTTCGTACGAAACAAAATGAAAGAAAAATGCTTAAAATGCAATATTATGCGACATTCTGAGATTTGAAGGCTAAATCACATATCGTGATACTACATGAAATAGTATCGAAATATTGGTGAAAATGAATATATTTACGTAATATCAAACTACATGATTAACGTGAAAAAATCCCTATTTTACCATATTTGAGGATTTTAACTTCAAATCATAGAGCGAGGTTTCGTATTATTTAGATCCAAGAAAAGACATATGACAGTGTTGTTTCCAATACAAATGATAAAAATCAATGTGTTTTCATTAGAATTAACTAAAATGTTCCTGATTTTCCGTTTATATTACCGATGGAAGATGTACACGAAAACCGCTCTATTCCGGTGAAACGTCGATATATGCAATAAAAACAGAACTTCTCCCCTTTCCAATATCTTACTCGGTATTTTAATGAGAAACAAATAGTTGATTGAAAATGAAGTATTTAAGGTTATTATCTAATCAATTATGTGTTTGCATCATTTTTATCGTATATAAAATGAATTAATGCCCATAGACTGAAAATTCACAAAAACGTGGAAAAACGGAAAAATATTGCCTAATTCGATGATATTTTGCTTAAATCACATAAAGGAAAAGGGGATGATAAACGTCAAAATATTGCTAAATTCGATAATTTTTCGTACGAAACAAAATGCAAGAAAACTTGCTTAAAATGCAATATTATGCGAAATTCTGAGATTTGAAAGCTAAATCACATATCGTAATACTACATGAAATAGTATCTGAATATTGGTAAAAATGAATATATTTACGTAATATCAAGCTACATGAAAAACGTGAAAAAAGTCACTATTTTACCATGTTTGAGGATTTTAACTTCATATCATAGAGCGAGGTTTCTTATTATTTAGATCCAAGAAAAGACATGACAATTTTGTTTCCAATACAAATGATAATAAACAATGTGTTTTCATTGAAATTAAATAAAATGTTGTTGATTTTCCGTTTATATTACCGATGGAAGATGTACACGTAAATCCGCTCTAATCCGGCTGAAACGTCGATATATGCAATAAAAACCGAACTTCTCCCCTTTTATATATCCTACTCAGTATTTTAACGAGAAACAAATGGTTGATTGAAAATGAAATATTTAAGGTTAATTTCTAATCAATTATGTGTTTGCATCATTTTTCTCGTATATATAATGAATTATTAACAATAAACTGAAAATTCACAAAAACGTTGAAAACGGCAAAATATTGCCTAATTCGATGATATTTTGTTTAAATCACATAAAGAAAAAGGGGATGATGAACGTGAAAATATTGCTAAATTCGATGATTTTTCGTACGAAACAAAATGCAAGAAAACTTGCTTAAAATGCATTATTATGCGAAACTCTGAGATTTGAAGGCCAAATCACATATCGTGATACTACATGAAATAGTATCGAAATAGTGGTAAAAATGAATATATTTACGCAATATCAAACAACATGAAAAACGTGAAAAAAGTCACTATTTAACCATATTTGAGGATTTCAACTTCAAATCATAGAGCGAGGTTTTGTATTATTTAGATCCAAGAAAAGACATATGACAATGTTGTTTCCAATACAAATGATAAAAACAAATGTGTTTTCATTAGAATTCACTTAAATGTTCCTGATTTTCCGTTTATATTACCGATGGAAAATGTTTACGTAAATCCGCTCTCATCCGGCTGAAACGTCGATATATGCAATAAAAACCGAACTTCTCTCCTTTTCAATATCCTACTCAGTATTTTAACGAGAAACAAATGGTTGATTGAAAATGAAGTATTTAAGGTTAATTTCTAATGAATTATGTGTTTGCATCATTTTTATCGTATATTTAATGAATAAATAACAATTAAATGAAAATTCACAAAAACAGCGATAAACGGCAAAATATTGCCTAATTCGATGATATTTTGTTTAAATCACATAAAGAAAAAGGGGATGATGAACGTGAAAATATTGCTAAATTCGATGATTTTTCGTACGAAACAAAACGGAAGAAAACTTGCTTAAAATGCAATATTATGCGAAATTCTGAGATTTGAAGGCCAAATCACGTATCGTGATACTACATGAAATAGTATCGAAATATTGGTAAAAATGAATATATTTACGTAATAGCAAACTACATGAAAAACGGTAAAATGGTCACTATTTAACCATATTTGAGGATTTTAACTTCAAATCATAGAGCGTGGTTTCGTATTATTTAGATCCAAGAAAAGACATATGACAATGTTGTTTCCAATACAAATGATAAAAATCAATGTGTTTTCATTAGAATTAACTAAAATGTTCCTGATTTTCCGTTTATATTACCTATGGAACATGTACACGAAAACATCTCTATTCTGGCTGAAACGTCGATATATGCAATAAAAACAGAACTTCTCCCCTTTTCAATATCTTACTCAGTATTTTAACAAGAAACAAATAGTTGATTGAAAATGAAGTATTTAAGGTTATTATCTAATCAATTATGTGTTTGCATCATTTTTATCGTATATATAATGAATTAATAACAATAAACTGAAAATTCACAAAAACGTGGAAAAACGGCAAAATATTGCCTAATTCAATGATATTTTGTTTAAATCACATAAAGGAAAAGGGGATGATAAACGTCAAAATATTGCTAAATTCGATGATTTTTCGTACGAATCAAAATGCAAGAAAGCTTGCTTAAAATGCAATATTATGCGAAATTCTGAGATTTAAACGCCAAATCACATATCGTGATACTACATTAAATAGTATCAAAATATTGGTAAAAATGAATATAATTACGTAATATCAAACTACATGAAAAACGTGAAAAAAGTCACTATATAACCATATTTGACGATTTTAACTTCAAATCATAGAGCGAGGTTTCGTATTATTTAGATCCAATAAAAGACATATAACAATGTTGTTTCCAATACAAATTATAAAAATCAATGTGTTCTCATTAGAATTAACTAAAATGTTCCTGATTTTCCGTTTATATTACCGATGGAAGATGTACATGAAAATATCTCTATTCCAGCTGAAACGTCGATATATGCAGTAATAACAGAACTTCTCCCCTTTTCAATATCTTACTCAGTATTTTAACGAGAAACAAATAGTTGATTGAAAATATAGTATTTAAGGTTATTATCTAATCAATTATGTCTATGCATTATTTTTGTCGTATATATAATGAATTAATACCCATCAACTGAAAATTCACAAAAACGTGGAAAAACGGCAACATATTGCCTAATTCGATGATATTTTGTTTAAATCACATAGAGGAAGAGGGGATGATAAACGTCAAAATATTGCTAAATTCGATGATTTTCTTCCACCGGAAATATAAACGGAAAACCTGGAACATTTTAGTTAATTCTAATGAAAACACATTGTTTTTTATCATTTGTATGGGAAACAACATTGTCATGTCTTTTCTTGGAACTAAATAATACGAAACTTCGCTCTATGATTTGAAGGTAAAATCCTCAAATATGGTAAAATAGTGACTTTTGCACGTTAATCATGTAGTTTGATATTACGCAAATATATTAATTTTTACCAATATTTCGATTCTATTTCATGTAGTATCACGATATGTGATTTGGCCTTCAAATATCAGAATTTCGCATAATATTACATTTTAAACAAGTTTTCTTGCATTTTGTTTCGTACGAAAAATCCTCGAATATAGCAATATTTTGGCGTTTATCATCCCCTTTTCCTTCATGTGATTTAAACAAAATATAATGGAATTAGGCAATATTTTGCCGTTTTCCACGTTTTTGTGAATTTTCAGTCCATGGGTGTTAATTCATATATATACGATAAAAATTATGCAAACACATAATTGATTAGATAATAACCTTAAATACTTCATTTTCAATAATCTATTTGTTTGTCGTTAAAATACTGAGTAAGATATTGAAAGGGGGAGAAGTTCTGATTATATTGCATATATCGACGTTTCAGCCGGAATAGAGCGGTTTTCGTGCACATCTTCCATCGGTATTATAAACGGAAAATCAGGAACATTTTAGTTAATTCTAATGAAAACACATTGATTTTTATCATTTGTATTGGAAACAACATTATCATATGTCTATTCTTGGATCTGAATAATACGAAACCTCGCTCTATGATTTGAAGTTAAAATTGTCAAATGGTTAAATAGTGACTTTTTTCACGTTTTTCATGTAGTGTGATATTACGTAAATATATTCATTTTTACCAATGTTTCGATACTATTTCATGTAGTATCACGATATGTGATTTGGCCTTCAAATCTCAGAATTTCGCATAATATTGCATTTTAAGCAAGTTTTCTTTCATTTTGTTTCGTACGAAAAATCATCGAATTTAGCAATATTTTGACGTTTATCATCCCCTTTTCCTTCATGTGATTTAAACAAAATATCATCGATTAGGCAATATTTTGCCGTTTTCCACGTTTTTATGAATTTTCAGTCCATGGGTATTAATTCATAAATATACGATAAAAATGATGCAAACACATAATTGATTAAATAATAACCTTAAGTACTTAATTTTCAATCATCTATTAGTTTGTCGTTAAAATACTGAGTAAGATATTGAAAAGGGGAGAAGTTCGGTTTTTATTGCATATATCGACGTTTAAGCCGGATTAGAGCGGTTTTACGTGTACATCTTCCCTCGTAAATATAAACGGAAAATCAAGAACATTTTAGTTATTTCTAATGAAAACACATTGTTTTTTATCATTTGCATTGGAAACAACATTGTCATATGTCTTTTCTTGGAACTAAATAATACGAAATCTCGATCTATGATTTGAAGGTAAAATTCTCAAATATGGTAAAATAATGACTTTTGCACGTTAATCATGTAGTTTGATATTACGCAAATATATTCATTTTTACCAATATTTCGATAATATTTCATGTAGTATCAGGATATGTGATTTGGCCTTCAAATCTCAGAATTTCGCATAATATTGCATTTTAAGCAAGTTTTCTTGCATTTTGTTTCGTACAAAAAATCATCGAATTTAGCAATATTTTGACGTTTATCATCCCCTTTTCCTTTATTTGATTTAAACAAAATATCATCGAATTAGGCAATATTTTTCCGTTTTTCCACGTTTTTGTGAATTTTCCGTCTCTGGGTATTAATTCATTATATATACGATAAAAATGATGCAAACACATAATTGATTAGATAATAACCTTAAATACTTCATTTTCAATCAACTATTTCTTTCTCGTTAAAATACTGAGTAAGATATTGAAAGGGGGAGAAGTTCTGATTTTATTGCATATATCGACGTTTCAGCCGGAATAGAGCGGTTTTCGTGCACATCTTCCATCGGTAATATAAACGGAAAATCAGGAACATTTTAGTTAATTCTAATGAAAACACATTGATTTTTATCATTTGTATTGGAAACAACATTATCATATGTCTATTCTTGGATCTGAATAACACGAAACCTCGCTCTATGATTTGAAGTTAAAATTGTCAAATGGTTAAATAGTGACTTTTTCACGTTAATCATGTAGTTTGATATTACGCAAATATATTCATTTTTACCAATATTTCGATACTATTTCATGTAGTATCACGATATGTGATTTGGGGTTCAAATCTCAGAATTTCGCATAATATTGCATTTTAAGCAAGTTTTCTTGCATTTTGTTTCGTACGAAAAATCATCGAATTTAGCAATATTTTGACGTTTATCATCCCCTTTTCCTTCAAGTGATTTAAACAAAATATCATCGAATTAGGAAATATTTTGCCGTTTTCCACGTTTTTGTGAATTTTCAGTCCATGGGTATTAATTCATATATACACGATAAAAATGATGCAAACACATAATTGATTAGATAATAACCTTAAATACTTCATTTTCAATCATCTATTTGTTTGTCGTTAAAATACTGAGTAAGATATTGAAAAGGGGAGAAGTTCGGTTTTTATTGCATATATCGACGTTTCAGCCGGATTAGAGCGGTTTTACGTGTACATCTTCCTTCATTAATATAAACGGAAAATCAGGAACGTTTTAGTTAATTCTAATGAAAACACATTGATTTTTATCATTTGTATTATAAACAACATTGTCATATGTCTTTTCTTGGATCTAAGTAATACGATACCTCGCTTCATGATTTGAAGTTAAAATCCTCAAATATGATTAAATAGTGACTTTTTTCACGTTTTTCATGTAGTTTGATATTACGTATATATATTCATTTTTACCAATATTTCGATACTATTTCATGTAGTATCACGATATGTGATTTGGCCTTCAAATCTCAGAATTTCGCATAATATTGCATTTTAAGCAAGTTTTCTTGCATTTTGTTTCGTGCGAAAAATCATCGAATTGAGCAATATTTTGACGTTTATCATCCCCTTTTCCTTTATGTGATTTAAACAAAATATCATCGAATTAGGCAATATTTTGCCGTTTTCCACGTTTTTGTGAATTTTCAGTCTATGGGTATTAATTCATTATATATACGATAAAAATTGTGCAAACACATAATTGATTAGATAATAACCTTAAATACTTCATTTTCAATCAACTATTTCTTTCTCGTTAAAATCCTGAGTAAGATATTGAAAAGGGGAGAAGTTCGGTTTTTATTGCATATGTCGACGTTTCAGCTTGATTAGAGCGGTTTACGTGTACATCTTCCCTCGGTAATATAAACGGAAAAGCAAGAACATTTTAGTTAATTCTAATGAAAACACATTGTTTTTTATCATTTGTATTGGAAACAACACTGTCATATGTCTTTTCTTGGATCTAAATAATACGAAACCTCGCTCAATGATTTGAAGGTAAAATCCTCAAATATGGTAAAATAGTGACTTTTTCACGTTAATCATGTAGTTTGATATTACGCAAATATATTAATTTTTACCAATATTTCGTTACTATTTCATGTAGAATCACGATATGTGATTTGGCCTTCGAATCTCAGAATTTCGCATAATATTGCATTTTAAGCAAGTTTTCTTGCATTTTGTTTCGTACGAAAAATCATCGAATTTAGCAATATTTTGACGTTTATCATCCCCTTTTCTTTCATGTGATTTAAACAAAATATCATCGAATTAGGCAATATTATGCCGTTTTCCACGTTTTCGTGAATTTTCAGTCCATGGGTATTAATTTATATATATATACGATAAAAATGATGCAAACAAATAATTGATTAGATAATAACCTTAAATACTTCATTTTCAATCATCTATTTGTTTGTCGTTAAAATACTGAGTAAGAAATTGAAAAGGGGAGAAGTTCGGTTTTTATTGCATATATCGACGTTTCAGCCGGATTAGAGCGGTTTTACGTGTACATCTTCCCTCGTTAATATAAACGTAAAATCAAGAACATTATAGTTAATTCTAATGAAAACACATTATTTTTTATCAATTGTATTGGAAACAACATTGTCATGTCTTTTCTTGGAACTAAATAATACGAAACCTCGCTCTATGATTTGAAGGTAAAATCCTCATATATGGTAAAATAGTGACTTTTTCACGTTAATCATGTAGTTTGATATTACGCAAATATATTCATTTTTACCAATATTTCGATACTATTTCATGTAGTATCACGATATGTGACTTGGCCTTCAAATCTCAGAATTTCGCATAATATTGCATTTTAAGCAAGTTTTCTTGCATTTTGTTTCGTACGAAAAATCATCGAATTGAGCAATATTTTGACGTTTATCATCCCCTTTTCCTTTATTTGATTTAAACAAAATATCATCGAATTAGGCAATATTTTGCCGTTTTTCCACGTTTTTGTAAATTTTCAGTCTATGGGTATTAATTCATTATATTTACGATAAAAATGATGCAAACACATAATTGATTAGATAATAACCTTAAATACATCATTTTCAATCATCTATTTGTTTGTCGTTAAAATACTGAGTAAGATATTGAAAAGGGGAGAAGTTCGGTTTTTATTGCATATACCGCCGTTTCAGCCGGAAGAGAGATGTTTTCGTGTACATCTTCCATCGGTAATATAAACGGAAAATCAGGAACATTTTAGTTAATTCTAATGAAAACACATTGTTTTTTATCATTTGTATTATAAACAACATTGTCATATGTCTTTTCTTGGATCTAAGTAATACGAAACCTCGCTTCATGATTTGAAGTTAAAATCCTCAAATATGATTAAATAGTGACTTTTTTCACGTTTTTCATGTAGTTTGATATTACGTATATATATTCATTTTTACCAATATTTCGATACTATTTCATGTAGTATCACGATATGTGATTTGGCCTTCAAATCTCATAATTTCGCATAATATTGCATTTTAAGCAAGTTTTCTTGCATTTTGTTTCGTGCGAAAAATCATCGAATTTAGCAATATTTTGACGTTTATCATCCCCTTTTCCTTTATGTGATTTAAACAAAATATCATCGAATTAGGCAATATTTTGCCGTTTTCCACGTTTTTGTGAATTTTCAGTCTATGGGTATTAATTCATTATATATACGATAAAAATTGTGCAAACACATAATTGATTAGATAATAACCTTAAATACTTCATTTTCAATCATCTATTTGTTTGTCGTTAAAATACTGATTAAGATATTGAAAGGGGGAGAAGTTCTGATTTTATTGCATATATCGACGTTTCAGCCGGAATAGAGCGGTTTTCGTGCACATCTTCCATCGGAAATATAAACGGAAAACCAGGAACATTTTAGTTAATTCTAATGAAAACACATTGATTTTTATCATTTGTATTGGAAACAACATTGTCATATGTCTTTTCTTGGATCAAAATAATACGAAACCTCGCTCTATGATTTGAAGTTAAAATCCTCATATATGGTTAAATAGTGACTTTTTTCACGTTTTTCATGAAGTTTGATATTACGTAAATATATTCATTTTTACCAATATTTCTATACTATTTCATGTAGTATCACGATATGTGAATTGGCCTTGAAATCTCAGAATTTCGCATAATATTGCATTTAAGGCAAGTTTTCTTGCATTTTGTTTTGTACGAAAAATCCTCGAATATAGCAATATTTTGACGTTTATCATCCCCTTTACCTTCATGTGATTTAAACAAAATATCATGGAATTAGGCAATATTTTGCCGTTTTCCACGTTTTTGTGAATTTTCAGTCCATGGGTGTTAATTCATATATATACGATAAAAATGATGCAAACACATAATTGATTAGATAATAACCTTAAATACTTCATTTTCAATAATCTATTTGTTTGTCGTTAAAATACTGAGTAAGATATTGAAAAGGGGAGAAGTTCGGTTTTTATTGCATATATCGACGTTTCAGCCGGATTAGAGCGGTTTTAAGTGTACATCTTCCCTCGTTAATATAAACGGAAAATCAAAAACATTTTAGTTATTTCTAATGAACACACATTGTTTTTTATCATTTGTATTGGAAACAACATTGGATTAGTTCCAACATCGTTCAAATGTTCCAACATTAGAACATCTTATCTTGGATTAGATAATGTCTTTTCTTGGAACTAAATAATACGAAACCTCGCTCTATGATTTGAAGGTAAAATCCTCAAATATGGTAAAATAGTGACTTTTTCACGTTAATCATGCAGTTTGATATTACGCATATATATTCATTTTTACCAATATTTCGATACTATTTCATGTAGTATCACAATATGTGATTTGGCCTTCAAATCTCAGAATTTCGCTTAATATTACATTTTAAGCAAGTTTTCTTGCATTTTGTTTCGTACGAAAAATCATCGAATTGAGCAATATTTTGACGTTTATCATCCCCTTTTCCTTTATTTGATTTAAACAAAATATCATCGAATTAGGCAATATTTTGCCGTTTTTCCACGTTTTTGTAAATTTTCAGTCTATGGGTATTAATTCATTATATATACGATAAAAATGATGCAAACACATAATTGATTAGATAATAACCTTAAATACTTCATTTTCAATCAACTATTTGTTTCTCGTTAAAATACTGAGTAAGATATTGAAAAGGGGAGAAGTTCTGTTTTTATTGCATATATCGACGTTTCAGCCGGAATAGAGCGATTTTCGTGTACATCTTCCATCGGTAATATATACGGAAAATCAGGAACATTTTAGTTAATTCTAATGAAAACACATTGATTTTTATCATTTGTATTGGAAACAACATTGTCATATGTCTTTTCTTGGATCTAAAAATACGAAACCTCGCTCTATGATTTGAAGTTAAAATCCTCAAATGGTTAAATAGTGATTTTTTCACGTTCTTCATGTAGTTTGATATTACGTAAATATATTCATTTTTACCAATATTTCGATACTATTTCATGTAGTATCACGATATGTGATTTGGCCTTCAAATCTCAGAATTTCGCATAATATTGCATTTTAAGCAAGTTTTCTTGCATTTGGTTTTGTACGAAAAATCATCGAATTTAGCAATATTTTGACGTTTATCATCCCCTTTTCCTTCATGTGATTTAAACAAAATATCATCGAATTAGGCAATATTTTGCCGTTTTCCACGTTTTCGTGAATTTTCAGTCCATGGGTATTAATTTATATATATACTATAAAAATTATGCAAACAAATAATTGATTAGATAATAACCTTAAATACTTCATTTTCAATCATCTATTTGTTTGTCGTTAAAATACTGAGTGAGATATTGAAAAGGGGGGAAGTTCGGTTTTTATTGCATATATCGACGTTTCAGCCGGATTAGAGCGGTTTTACGTGTACATCTTCCCTCGTTAATATAAACGGAAAATCAAGAACATTATAGTTAATTCTAATGAAAACACATTGTTTTTTATCATTTGTATTGGAAACAACATTGTCATGTCTTTACTTGGAACTAAATAATACGAAACCTCGCTCTATGATTTGAAGGTAAAATCCTCAAATATGGTATAATAGTGACTTTTTCACGTTAATCATGTAGTTTGATATTACGCAAATATATTCATTTTTACCAATATTTCGATACTATTTCATGTAGTATCACGATATGTGATTTGGCCTTCATATATCAGAATTTCGCATAATATTGCATTTTAAACAAGTTTTCTTGCATTTTGTTTCGTACGAAAAATCCTCGAATATAGCAATATTTTGACGTTTATCATCCCCTTTACCTTCATGTGATTTAAACAAAATATCATGGAATTAGGCAATATTTTGCCGTTTTCGACGTTTTTGTGAATTTTCAGTCCATGGGTGTTAATTCATATATATACGATAAAAATGATGCAAACACATAATTGATTAGATAATAACCTTAAATACTTCATTTTCAATAATCTATTTGTTTGTCGTTAAAATACTGAGTAAGATATTGAAAAGGGGAGAAGTTCGGTTTTTATTGCATATATCGACGTTTCAGCCGGATTAGAGCGGTTTTACGTGTACATCTTCCCTCGTTAATATAAACGGAAAATCAAAAACATTTTAGTTATTTCTAATGAAAACACATTGTTTTTTATCCTTTGTATTGGAAACAACATTGGATTAGTTCCAACATTGTTCAAATGTTCCAACATTAGAACATCTTATCTTGGATTAGATAATGTCTTTTCTTGGAACTAAATAATACGAAACCTCGCTCTATGATTTGAAGGTAAAATCCTCAAATATGGTAAAATAGTGACTTTTTCACGTTAATCATGCAGTTTGATATTACGCATATATATTCATTTTTACCAATATTTCGATACTATTTCATGTAGTATCACAATATGTGATTTGGCCTTCAAATCTCAGAATTTCGCTTAATATTACATTTTAAGCAAGTTTTCTTGCATTTTGTTTCGTACGAAAAATCATCGAATTGAGCAATATTTTGACGTTTATCATCCCCTTTTCCTTTATTTGATTTAAACAAAATATCATCGAATTAGGCAATATTTTGCCGTTTTTCCACGTTTTTGTAAATTTTCAGTCTATGGGTATTAATTCATTATATATACGATAAAAATGATGCAAACACATAATTGATTAGATAATAACCTTAAATACTTCATTTTCAATCAACTATTTGTTTCTCGTTAAAATACTGAGTAAGATATTGAAAAGGGGAGAAGTTCTGTTTTTATTGCATATATCGACGTTTCAGCCGGAATAGAGCGATTTTCGTGTACATCTTCCATCGGTAATATATACGGAAAATCAGGAACATTTTAGTTAATTCTAATGAAAACACATTGATTTTTATCATTTGTATTGGAAACAACATTGTCATATGTCTTTTCTTGGATCTAAAAATACGAAACCTCGCTCTATGATTTGAAGTTAAAATCCTCAAATGGTTAAATAGTGATTTTTTCACGTTCTTCATGTAGTTTGATATTACGTAAATATATTCATTTTTACCAATATTTCGATACTATTTCATGTAGTATCACGATATGTGATTTGGCCTTCAAATCTCAGAATTTCGCATAATATTGCATTTTAAGCAAGTTTTCTTGCATTTGGTTTTGTACGAAAAATCATCGAATTTAGCAATATTTTGACGTTTATCATCCCCTTTTCCTTCATGTGATTTAAACAAAATATCATCGAATTAGGCAATATTTTGCCGTTTTCCACGTTTTCGTGAATTTTCAGTCCATGGGTATTAATTTATATATATACTATAAAAATTATGCAAACAAATAATTGATTAGATAATAACCTTAAATACTTCATTTTCAATCATCTATTTGTTTGTCGTTAAAATACTGAGTGAGATATTGAAAAGGGGGGAAGTTCGGTTTTTATTGCATATATCGACGTTTCAGCCGGATTAGAGCGGTTTTACGTGTACATCTTCCCTCGTTAATATAAACGGAAAATCAAGAACATTATAGTTAATTCTAATGAAAACACATTGTTTTTTATCATTTGTATTGGAAACAACATTGTCATGTCTTTACTTGGAACTAAATAATACGAAACCTCGCTCTATGATTTGAAGGTAAAATCCTCAAATATGGTATAATAGTGACTTTTTCACGTTAATCATGTAGTTTGATATTACGCAAATATATTCATTTTTACCAATATTTCGATACTATTTCATGTAGTATCACGATATGTGATTTGGCCTTCATATATCAGAATTTCGCATAATATTGCATTTTAAACAAGTTTTCTTGCATTTTGTTTCGTACGAAAAATCCTCGAATATAGCAATATTTTGACGTTTATCATCCCCTTTACCTTCATGTGATTTAAACAAAATATCATGGAATTAGGCAATATTTTGCCGTTTTCGACGTTTTTGTGAATTTTCAGTCCATGGGTGTTAATTCATATATATACGATAAAAATGATGCAAACACATAATTGATTAGATAATAACCTTAAATACTTCATTTTCAATAATCTATTTGTTTGTCGTTAAAATACTGAGTAAGATATTGAAAAGGGGAGAAGTTCGGTTTTTATTGCATATATCGACGTTTCAGCCGGATTAGAGCGGTTTTACGTGTACATCTTCCCTCGTTAATATAAACGGAAAATCAAAAACATTTTAGTTATTTCTAATGAAAACACATTGTTTTTTATCCTTTGTATTGGAAACAACATTGGATTAGTTCCAACATTGTTCAAATGTTCCAACATTAGAACATCTTATCTTGGATTAGATAATGTCTTTTCTTGGAACTAAATAATACGAAACCTCGCTCTATGATTTGAAGGTAAAATCCTCAAATATGGTAAAATAGTGACTTTTTCACGTTAATCATGCAGTTTGATATTACGCATATATATTCATTTTTACCAATATTTCGATACTATTTCATGTAGTATCACAATATGTGATTTGGCCTTCAAATCTCAGAATTTCGCTTAATATTACATTTTAAGCAAGTTTTCTTGCATTTTGTTTCGTACGAAAAATCATCGAATTGAGCAATATTTTGACGTTTATCATCCCCTTTTCCTTTATTTGATTTAAACAAAATATCATCGAATTAGGCAATATTTTGCCGTTTTTCGACGTTTTTGTAAATTTTCAGTCTATGGGTATTAATTCATTATATATACGATAAAAATGATGCAAACACATAATTGATTAGATAATAACCTTAAATACTTCATTTTCAATCAACTATTTGTTTCTCGTTAAAATACTGAGTAAGATATTGAAAAGGGGAGAAGTTCTGTTTTTATTGCATATATCGACGTTTCAGCCGGAATAGAGCGATTTTCGTGTACATCTTCCATCGGTAATATATACGGAAAATCAGGAACATTTTAGTTAATTCTAATGAAAACACATTGATTTTTATCATTTGTATTGGAAACAACATTGTCATATGTCTTTTCTTGGATCTAAAAATACGAAACCTCGCTCTATGATTTGAAGTTAAAATCCTCAAATGGTTAAATAGTGACTTTTTTCACGTTCTTCATGTAGTTTGATATTACGTAAATATATTCATTTTTACCAATATTTCGATACTATTTCATGTAGTATCACGATATGTGATTTGGCCTTCAAATCTCAGAATTTCGCATAATATTGCATTTTAAGCAAGTTTTCTTGCATTTTGTTTCGTACGAAAAATCATTGAATTTAGCAATATTTTGACGTTTATCATCCGCTTTTCCTTTATGTGATTTAAACAAAATATCATCGAATTAGGCAATATTTTGCCGTTTTCCACGTTTTTGTGAATTTTTAGTCCATGCGTATTAATTCATATATATATATACGATAAAAATGATGCAAACATATAATTGATAAGATAAGAACCTTAAATACTTCATTTTCAATCAACTATTTCTTTCTCGTTAAAATACTGAGTAAGATATTGAAAGGGGGAGAAGTTCAGATTTTATTGCATATATCGACGTTTCAGCCGGAATAGAGCGGTTTTCATGCACATCTTCCATCGGTAATATAAACGGAAAATCAGGAACATTTTAGTTAATTCTAATGAAAACACATTGATTTTTATCATTTGTATTGGAAACAACATTATCAAATGTCTATTCTTGGATCTGAATTATACGAAACCTCGCTCTATGATTTGAAGTTAAAATTGTCAAATGGTTAAAAAGTGACTTTTTTCACGTTTTTCATGTAGTTTGATATTACGTAAATATATTCATTTTTACCAATGTTTCGATACTATTTCATGTCGTATCACGATATGTGATTTGGCCTTCAAATCTCAGAATTTCGCATAATATTGCATTTTAAGCAAGTTTTCTTTCATTTTGTTTCGTACGAAAAATCATCAAATTTAGCAATATTTTGACGTTTATCATCCCCTTTTCCTTCATGTGATTTAAACAAAATATCATCGATTAGGCAATATTTTGCCGTTTTCCACGTTTTTGTGAATTTTCAGTCCATGGGTATTAATTCATAAATATACGATAAAAATGATACAAACACATAATTGATTAAATAATAACCTTAAGTACTTAATTTTCAATCGTCTATTAGTTTGTCGCTAAAATACTGAGTAAGATATTGAAAAGGGGAGAAGTTCGATTTTTATTGCATATATCGACGTTTCAGCCGGATTAGAGCGGTTTTACGTGTACATCTTCCCTCGTAAATATAAACGGAAAATCAAGAACATTTTAGTTATTTCTAATGAAAACACATTGTTTTTTATCATTTGCATTGGAAACAACATTGTCATATGTCTTTTCGTGGAACTAAATAATACGAAATCTCGATCTATGATTTGAAGGTAAAATTCTCAAATATGGTAAAATAGTGACTTTTTCACGTTAATCATGTAGTTTGATATTACGCAAATATATTCATTTTTACCAATATTTCGATACTATTTCATGTCGTATCACGATATGTGATTTGGCCTCCAAATCTCAGAATTTCGCATAATATTGCATTTTAAGCAAGTTTTCTTGCATTTTGTTTCGTACGAAAAATTATCGAATTTAGCAATATTTTGACGTTTTTAATCCCCTTTTCCTTTATGTGATTTAAACAAAATATCATCGAATTAGGCAATATTTTGCCGTTTTTCCACGTTTTTGTGAATTTTCAGTCTATGGGTATTAATTCATTATATATACGATAAAAATGATGCAAACACATAATTGATTAAATAATAACCTTAAATACTTCATTTTCAATCACCTGTTTGTTTCTCGTTAAAATACTGAGTAAGATATTGAAAAGGGGAGAAGTTCTGTTTTTATTGCATATATCGCCGTTTCAGCCGGAAGAGAGATGTTTTCGTGTACATCTTCCATCGGTAATATAAACGGAAAATCAGGAACATTTTAGTTAATTCTAATGAAAACACATTGTTTTTTATCATTTGTATTATAAACAACATTGTCATATGTCTTTTCTTGGATCTAAGTAATACGAAACCTCGCTTCATGATTTGAAGTTAAAATCCTCAAATATGATTAAATAGCGACTTTTTTCACGTTTTTCATGTAGTTTGATATTACGTATATATATTCATTTTTACCAATATTTCGATACTATTTCATGTAGTATCACGAAATGTGATTTGGCCTTCAAATCTCAGAATTTCGCATAATATTGCATTTTAAGCAAGTTTTCTTGCATTTTGTTTCGTGCGAAAAATCATCGAATTTAGCAATATTTTGACGTTTATCATCCCCTTTTCCTTTATGTGATTTAAACAAAATATCATCGAATTAGGCAATATTTTGCCGTTTTCCACGTTTTTGTGAATTTTCAGTCTATGGGTATTAATTCATTATATATACGATAAAAATTGTGCAAACACATAATTGATTAGATAATAACCTTAAATACTTCATTTTCAATCAACTATTTCTTTCTCGTTAAAATCCTGAGTAAGATATTGAAAAGGGGAGAAGTTCTGTTTTTATTGCATATGTCGACGTTTCAGCTAGATTAGAGCGGTTTACGTGTACATCTTCCCTCGGTAATATAAACGGAAAAGCAAGAACATTTTAGTTAATTCTAATGAAAACACATTGTTTTTTATCATTTGTATTGGAAACAACACTGTCATATGTCTTTTCTTGGATCTAAATAATACGAAACCTCGCTCAATGATTTGAAGGTAAAATCCTCAAATATGGTAAAATAGTGACTTTTTCACGTTAATCATGTAGTTTGATATTACGCAAATATATTCATTTTTACCAATATTTCGTTACTATTTCATGTAGAATCACGATATGTGATTTGGCCTTCGAACCTCAGAATTTCGCATAATATTGCATTTTAAGCAAGTTTTCTTCCATTTTGTTTCGTACGAAAAATCATCGAATTTAGCAATATTTTGACGTTTATCATCCCCCTTTCCTTTATGTGATTTAAACAAAATATCATCGAATTAGGCAATATTTTGCCGTTTTCCACGTTTTTGTGAGTTTTCAGTCTATGGGTATTAATTCATTATATATACGATAAAAATTATGCAAACACATAATTGATTAGATAATAACCTTAAATACTTCATTTTCAATCAACTATTTGTTTCTCGTTAAAATACTGAGTAAGATATTGAAAAGGGGAGAGGTTCGGTTTTTATTGCATATATCGACGTTTCAGCCGGATTAGAGCGGTTTTACGTGTACATCTTCCCGCGTTAATATAAACGGAAAATCAAGAACATTATAGTTAATTCAAATGAAAACACATTGTTTTTTTTCATTTGTATTGGAAACAACATTGTCATATGTCTTTTCTTGGAACTAAATAATACGAAACCTTGCTCTTTGATTTTAATGTAAAATCCTCAAATATGGAAAAATAGTGACTTTTTCACGTTAATCATGTAGTTTAATATTACGCAAATATATTCATTTTTACCAATATTTCGATACTATTTCATGTAGTATCACGATATGTGATTTGGCCTTCAAATCTCAGAATTTCGCATAATATTGGATTTTAAGCAAGTTTTCTTGCATTTTGTTTCGTACGAAAAATCATCGAATTTAGCAATATTTTGACGTTTATCATCCCGTTTTCCTTTATTTGATTTAAACAAAATATCATCGAATTAGGCAATATTTTGCCGTTTTCCACGTTTTCGTGAATTTTCAGTCTATGGGTATTAATTCATATATATACGATAAAAATGATGCAAACACATAATTGATTAGATAATAACCTTAAATACTTCATTTTCAATCATCTATTTGTTTCTCGTTAAAATACTGAGTAAGATATTGAAAAGGGGAGAAGTTCTGTTTTTATTGCATATATCGACGTTTCAGCCGGATTAGAGCGGTTTTACGTGTACATCTTCCCTCGGTAATATAAACGGAAAATCAAGAACATTTTAGTTATTTCTAATGAAAACACATTGTTTTTTATCGTTTGCATTGGAAACAACATTGTCATATGTCTTTTCTTGAAACTAAATAATACGAAATCTCGATCTATGATTTGAAGGTAAAATTCTCAAATATGGTAAAATAGTGACTTTTTCACGTTAATCATGTAGTTTGATATTACGCAAATATATTAATTTTTACCAATATTTCGATACTATTTCATGTAGTATCACGATATGTGATTTGGCCTTCAAATCTCAGAATTTCGCATAATATTGCATTTTAAGCAAGTTTTCTTGCATTTTGTTTCGTACGAAAAATCATCGAATTTAGCAATATTTTGACGTTTATCATCCCCTTTTCCTTTATTTGATTTAAACAAAATATCATCGAATTAGGCAATATTTTTCCGTTTTTCCATGTTTTTGTGAATTTTCAGTCTCTGGGTATTAATTCATTATATATACGATAAAAATGATGCAAACACATAATTGATTAGATAATAACCTTAAATACTTCATTTTCAATCAACTATTTGTTTCTCGTTAAAATACTGAGTAAGATATTGAAAAGGCGAGAAGTTCTGTTTTTATTGCATATATCGACGTTTCAGCCGGAATAGAGCGATTTTCGTGTGCATCTTCCATCGGTAATATAAACGGAAAATCAGGAACATTTTAGTTAATTCTAATGAAAAAACATTGATTTTTATCATTTGTATTAGAAACAACATTGTCATAAGTCTTCTCTTGGATCAAAATAATACGAAACCTCGCTCTATGATTTGAAGGTAAAATCCTCAAATATGGTAAAATAGTGACTTTTTCACGTTAATCATGTAGTTTGATATTACGCAAATATATTCATTTTACCAATATTTCGATACTATTTCATGTAGTATCACGATATGTGATTTGGCCTTCAAATCTCAGAATTTCGCATAATATTGCATTTTAAGCAAGTTTTCTTGCATTTTGTTTCGTACGAAAAATCATCGAATTTAGCAATATTTTGACGTTTATCATCCCCTTTTCCTTCATGTGATTTAAACAAAATATCATCGAATTAGGCAATATTTTGCCGTTTTCCACGTTTTTGTGAATTTTCAGTCCATGGGTATTAATTCATATATACACGATAAAAATGATGCAAACACATAATTGATTAGATAATAACCTTAAATACTTCATTTTCAATCATCTATTTGTTTGTCGTTAAATACTGAGTAAGATATTGAAAAGGGGAGAAGTTCGGTTTTTATTGCATATATCGACGTTTCAGACGGATTAGAGCGGTTTTACGTGTACATCTTCCCTTATTAATGTAAACGGAAAATCAAGAACATTTTAGTTATTTCTAATGAAAACACATTGTTTTTTATCATTTGTATTGGAAACAACATTGTCATATGTCTTTTCTTGGAACTAAATAATACGAAACCTTGCTCTATGATTTGAAGGTAAAATCCTCAAATATGGTAAAATAGTGACTTTTTCACGTTAATCATGTAGTTTGATTTTACGCAAATATATTCATTTTTACCAATATTTCGATACTATTTCATTTAGTATCACGATATGTGATTTGGCCATCAAATCTCAGAATTTCGCATAATATTGCATTTTAAGCAAGTTTTCTTGCATTTTGTTTCGTACGAAAAATCATCGAATTTAGCAATATTTTGACGATTATCATCCCCTTTTCCTTTATTTGATTTAAACAAAATATCATCGAATTAGGCAATATTTTGCCTTTTTTCCACGTTTTTGTGAATTTTCAGTCTATGGGTATTAATTCATTATATATACGATAAAAATGATGCAAACACATAATTGATTAGATAATAACCTTAAATACTTTATTTTCAATCAGCTATTTGTTTCTCGTTAAAATACTGAGTAAGATATTAAATAGGGGAGAAGTTCTGTTTTTATTGCATATATCGACGTTTCAGCCGGAATAGAGCGATTTTCGTGTACATCATCCATCGGTAATATAAACGGAGAATCAGGAACATTTTAGTTAATTCTAATGAAAACACATTGATTTTTATCATTTGTATTAGAAACAACATTGTCATGTCTTTTCTTGGATCAAAATAATACGAAACCTCGCTCTATGATTTGAAGTTAAAATCCTCAAATATGGTTAAATAGTGACTTTTTTCACGTTTTTCATGTAGTTTGATATTACGCAAATATATTCATTTTTACCAATATTTCGATACTATTTGATGTAGTATCACGATATGTGATTTGGCCTTGAAATCTCGGAATTTCGCATAATATTGCATTTTAAGCAAGTTTTCTTGCATTTTATTTCGTACGAAAAATTATCGAATTTAGCAATATTTTGACGTTTATCATCTCCTTTTCCTTCATGTGATTTAAACAAAATATCATCGAATTAGGCAATATTTTGCCGTTTTCCACGTTTTTGCGAATTTTCCGTCCATGGGTATTAATTCATATATATACTATAAAAATGATGCAAACACATAATTGATTAGATAATAACCTTAAATACTTCATTTTCAATCATCTACTTGTTTCTCGTTAAAATACTGAGTAAGATATTGAAAAGGGGAGAAGTTCGGTTTTTATTGCATATATCGACGTTTCAGCCGGATTAGAGCTGTTTTACAGGTACATCTTCCCTCGTTAATATAAACGGAAAATCCAGAACATTATAGTTAATTCTAATGAAAACACATTGTTTTTTATCATTTGTATTGGAAACAACATTGTCATGTCTTTTCTTGGAACTAAATAATACGATACCTCGCTCTATGATTTGAAGGTAAAATCCTCAAATATGGTTAAATAGTGACTTTTTCACGTTATTCATGTAGTTTGATATTACGCAAATATATTCATTTTTACCAATATTTCGATACTATTTCATGTAGTATCACGATATATGATTTGGGCTTCAAATCTCAGAATTTCGCATAATATTGCATTTTAAGCAAGTTTTCTTGCATTTTGTTTCGTACGAAAAATCATCGAATTTAGCAATATTTTGACGTTTATCATCCCCTTTTCCTTCATGTGATTTAAACAAAATATCATCGAATTAGGCAATATTTTGCCGTTTTCCACGTTTTTGTGAATTTTCAGTCCAAGGGTATTAATTCATATATATACGATAAAAATGATGCAAACACATAATTGATTAGATAATAACCTTAAAATACTTCATTTTCAATCAACTATTTCTTTCTCGTTAAAATACTGAGTAAGATATTAAAAAGGGGAGAAGTTCGGTTTTTATTGCATATATCGACGTTGCAGCCGGATTAGAGCGGTTTTACGTGTACATCTTCCCTCGTTAATATAAACGGAAAATCAAGAACATTTTAGTTATTTCTAACGAAAACACATTGTTTTTATAATTTGTATTGGAAACAACATTGTCATATGTCTTTTCTTGGAACTAAATAATACGAAACCTCGCTCTATGATTTGAAGTTAAAATCCTTAAATATGGTAAAATAGTGACTTTTTCACGTTAATCATGTAGTTTGATATTAATTAATTATATTCATTTTACCAATATTTCGATACTATTTCACGTAGTATCACGATATGTCATTTGGCCTTCAAATCTCAGAATTTCGCATAATATTGCATTTTAAGCAAGTTTTCTTGCATTTTCTTTCGTACGAAAAATCATCGAATTTAGCAATATTTTGACGTTTATCATCCCCTTTTCCTTTATTTGATTTAAACAAAATATCATCGAATTAGGCAATATTTTGCCGTTTTTCCACGTTTTTGTGAATTTTCAGTCTATGGGTATTAATTCATTATATCATCGTACGAAAAATCATCGAATTTAGCAATATTTTGACGTTTATCATCCTCTTTTCTTTTATGTGATTTAAACAAAATATCATCGAATTAGGCAATATCTTGCCGTTTTCCACGTTTTTGTGAATTTTCAGTCCATGGGTATTAATTCATATATATACGATAAAAATGATGCAAACACATAATTGATTAGATAATAACCTTAAATACTTCATTTTCAATCAACTATTTCTTTCTCGTTAAAATACTGAGTATGATATTGAAAGGGGGAGAAGTTCTGATTTTATTGCATATATCGACGTTTCAGCCGGAATAGAGCGGTTATCGTGAACATCTTCCATCGGTAATATAAACGGAAAATCAGGAACATTTTAGTTAATTCTAATGAAAACACATTGATTTTTATCATTTGTATTGGAAACAACATTGTCATATGTCTTTTCTTGGATCTAAGTAATACGAAACCTCGCTCTATGATTCTAAGTTAAAATCCTCAAGTATGGTTAAATAGTGACTTTTTTCACGATTTTCATGTAGTTTGATATTACGTAAATATATTCATTTTTACCAATATTTCGATACTATTTCATGTAGTATCACGATATGTGATTTGGCCTTCAAATCTCAGAATTTCGCATAATATTGCATTTTAAGCAAGTTTTCTAGCATTTTCTTTCGTACGAAAAATCATCGAATTTAGCAATATTTTGACGTATATCATCCCCTTTTCCTTTATTTGATTTAAACAAAATATCATCGAATTAGGCAATATTTTGCCGTTTTTCCACGTTTTTGTGAATTTTCAGTCTATGGGTATTAATTCATTATATCATCGTACGAAAAATCATCGAATTTAGCAATATTTTGACGTTTATCATCCCCTTTTCCTTTATGTGATTTAAACAAAATATCATCGAATTAGGCAATATCTTGCCGTTTTCCACGTTTTTGTAAATTTTCAGTCCATGGGTATTAATTCATATATATACGATAAAAATGATGCAAACACATAATTGATTAGATAATAACCTTAAATACTTCATTTTCAATCAACTATTTCTTTCTCGTTAAAATACTGAGTAAGATATTGAAAGGGGGAGAAGTTCTGATTTTATTGCATATATCGACGTTTCAGCCGGAATAGAGCGGTTTTCGTGTACATCTTCCCTCGTTAATATAAACGGAAAATCAAGAACATTTTAGTTATTTCTAATGAAAACACATTGTTTTTTATCATTTGTATTGGAAACAACATTGTCATATGTCTTTTCTTGGAACTAAATAATACGAAACCTCGCTCTATGATTTGAAGGTAAAATCCTCAAATATGGTTAAATAGTGACTTTTTTCACGATTTTCATGTAGTTTGATATTACGTAAATATATTCATTTTTACCAATATTTCGATACTATTTCATGTAGTATCACGATATGTGATTTAGCCTTCAAATCTCAGAATTTCGCATAATATTGGATTTATGCAAGTTTTCTTGCATTTTGTTTCGTACGAAAAATCATCGAATTTAGCAATATTTTGACGTTTATCATCCCCTTTTCCTTCATGTGATTTAAACAAAATATCATGGAATTAGGCAATATTTTGCCGTTTTCCACGTTTTTGTGAATTTTCAGTCCATGGGTATTAATTTATATATATACGATAAAAATGATGCAAACACATAATTGATTAGATAATAACCTTAAATACTTCATTTTCAATCATCTATTTGTTTCTCATTAAAATACTGAGTAAGATATTGAAAAGGGGAGAAGTTCGGTTTTTATTGCATATATAAACGTTTCAGCCGGATTAGAGCGGTTTTACGGGTACATCTTCCCTCGTTAATATAAACGGAAAATCCAGAACATTATAGTTAATTCTAATGAAAACACATTGTTTTTTATCATTTGTATTGGAAACAACATTGTCATGTCTTTTCTTGGAACTAAATAATACGATACCTCGCTCTATGATTTGAAGGTAAAATCCTCAAATATGGTTAAATAGTGACTTTTTCACGTTAATCATGTAGTTTGATATTACGCAAATATATTCATTTTTACCAATATTTCGATACTATTTCATGTAGTATCACGATATATGATTTGGGCTTCAAATCTCAAAATTTCGCATAATATTGCATTTTAAGCAAGTTTTCTTGCATTTTGTTTCGTACGAAAAATCATCGAATTTAGCAATATTTTGACGTTTATCATCCCCTTTTCCTTCATGTAATTTAAACAAAATATCATCGAATTAGGCAATATTTTGCCGTTTTCCACGTTTTTGTGAATTTTCAGTCCAAGGGTATTAATTCATATATATACGATAAAAATGATGCAAACACATAATTGATTAGATAATAACCTTAAATATTTCATTTTCAATCATCTATTTGTTTGTCGTTAAAATACTGAGTAAGATATTGAAGAGGGGAGAAGTTCGGTTTTTATTGCATATATCGACGTTTCAGCCGGATTAGAGCGGTTTTACGTGTACATCTTCCTTCGTTAATATAAACGGAAAATCAAGAACATTTTAGTTATTTCTAACGAAAACACATTGTTTTTTATCATTTGTATTGGAAACAACATTGTCATATGTCTTTTCTTGGTACTAAATAATACGAAACCTCGCTCTATGATTTGAAGTTAAAATCCTTAAATATGGTAAAATAGTGACTTTTTCACGTTAATCATGTAGTTTGATATTAATTAATTATATTCATTTTTACCAATATTTCGATACTATTTCACGTAGTATCACGATATGTGATTTGGCCTTTAAATCTCAGAATTTCGCATAATATTGCATTTTAAGCACGTTTTCTTGCATTTTGTTACGTACGAAAAATCATCGAATTTAGCAATATTTTGACGTTTATCATCCCCTTTTCCTTTATTTGATTTAAACAAAATATCACGGAATTAGGCAATATTTTGCCGTTTTTCCACGTTTTTGTAAATTTTCAGTCTATGGGTAATTATTCATTATATATACGATAAAAATGATGCAAACACATAATTGATTAGATAATAACCTTAAATACTTCATTTTCAATCAACTATTTGTTTCTCGTTAAAATACTGAGTAAGATATTAAAAAGGGGAGAAGTTCGGTTTTTATTGCATTTATCGACGTTTCAGCCGGAATAGAGCGATTTTCGTGTACATCTTCCCTCGTTAATATAAACGGAAAATCAAGAATATTTTAGTTATTTCTAATGAAAACACATTGTTTTTTATCATTTGTATTGGAAACAACATTGTCATATGTCTTTTCTTGGAACTAAATAATACGAAACCTCGCTCTATGATTTGAAGTTAAAATCCTCAAATATGGTAAAATAGTAACTTTTTCACGTTAATCATGTAGTTTGATATTACGTAAATATATTCATTTTTACCAATATTTCGATACTATTTCATGTAGTATCACGATATGTGATTTAGCCTTGAAATCTCAGAATTTCGCATAATATTGCATTTTAAGCAAGTTTTCTTGCATTTTGTTTCGTACGAAAAATCATCGAATTTAGCAATATTTTGACGATTATCATCCCCTTTTCCATTATGTGATTTAAACAAAATATCATCGAATTAGGCAATATTTTGCCGTTTTCCACGTTTTTGTGAATTTTCAGTCCATGGGAATTAATTCATTATATCATCGTACAAAAAATCATCGAATTTAGCAATATTTTGACGTTTATCATCCCCTTTTCCTTTTTGTGATTTAAACAAAATATCATCGAATTAGGCAATATCTTGCCGTTTTCCACGTTTTTGTGAATTTTCAGTCCATGGGTATTAATTCATATATATACGATAAAAATGATGCAAATACATAATTGATTAGATAATAACCTTAAATACTTCATTTTCAATCAACTATTTCTTTCTCGTTACAATACTGAGTAAGATATTGAAATGGGGAGAAGTTCTGATTTTATTGCATATATCGACGTTTCAGCCGGAATAGAGCGGTTTTCGCGAACATCTTCCATCGGTAATATAAACGGAAAAGAAGGAATATTTTAGTTAATTCTAATGAAAACACATTGATTTTTATCATTTGTATTGGAAACAACATTGTCATATGTCTTTTCTTGGATCTAAATAATACGAAACCTCGCTCTATGATTCTAAGTTAAAATCCTCAAATATGGTTAAATAGTGACTTTTTTCACGATTTTCATGTAGTTTGATATTACGTAAATATATTAATTTTACCAATATTTCGATACTATTTCATGTAGTATCACGATATGTGATTTGGCCTTGAAATCTCAGAATTTCGCATAATATTGCATTTTAAGCAAGTTTTCTTGCATTTTGTTTCGTACGAAAAATCATCGAATTTAGTAATATTTTGACGTTTATCATCCCCTTTTCCTTTATGTGATTTAAACAAAATATCATCGAATTAGGCAATATTTTGCCGTTTTCCACGTTTTTGTGAATTTTCAGTCCATGGGTATTAATTCATATATATACGATAAAAATGATGCAAACTCATAATTGATTAGATAATAACCTTAAATACTTCATTTTCAATCAACTATTTCTTTCTCGTTAAAATACTGAGTAAGATATTGAAAGGGGGAGAAGTTCTGATTTTATTGCATATATCGACGTTTCAGCCGGAATAGAGCGGTTTTCGTGAACATCTTCCATCGGTAATATAAACGGAAAATCAGGAACATTTTAGTTAATTCTAATGAAAACACATTGATTTTTATCATTTGTATTGGAAACAACATTGTCATGTCTTTTCTTGGAACTAAATAATACGATACCTCGCTCTATGATTTGAAGGTAAAATCCTCAAATATGGTTAAATAGTGACTTTTTCACGTTAATCATGTAGTTTGATATTACGCAAATATATTCATTTTTACCAATATTTCGATACTATTTCATGTAGTATCACGATATATGATTTGGGCTTCAAATCTCAAAATTTCGCATAATATTGCATTTTAAGCAAGTTTTCTTGCATTTTGTTTCGTACGAAAAATCATCGAATTTAGCAATATTTTGACGTTTATCATCCCCTTTTCCTTCATGTGATTTAAACAAAATATCATCGAATTAGGCAATATTTTGCCGTTTTCCACGTTTTTGTGAATTTTCAGTCCAAGGGTATTAATTCATATATATACGATAAAAATGATGCAAACACATAATTGATTAGATAATAACCTTAAATATTTCATTTTCAATCATCTATTTGTTTGTCGTTAAAATACTGAGTAAGATATTGAAGAGGGGAGAAGTTCGGTTTTTGTTGCATATATCGACGTTTCAGCCGGATTAGAGCGGTTTTACGTGTACATCTTCCTTCGTTAATATAAACGGAAAATCAAGAACATTTTAGTTATTTCTAACGAAAACACATTGTTTTTTATCATTTGTATTGGAAACAACATTGTCATATGTCTTTTCTTGGAACTAAATAATACGAAACCTCGCTCTATGATTTGAAGTTAAAATCCTTAAATATGGTAAAATAGTGACTTTTTCACGTTAATCATGTAGTTTGATATTAATTAATTATATTCATTTTTACCAATATTTCGATACTATTTCACGTAGTATCACGATATGTGATTTGGCCTTTAAATCTCAGAATTTCGCATAATATTGCATTTTAAGCACGTTTTCTTGCATTTTGTTACGTACGAAAAATCATCGAATTTAGCAATATTTTGACGTTTATCATCCCCTTTTCCTTTATTTGATTTAAACAAAATATCATGGAATTAGGCAATATTTTGCCGTTTTTCCACGTTTTTGTAAATTTTCAGTCTATGGGTATTTATTCATTATATATACGATAAAAATGATGCAAACACATAATTGATTAGATAATAACCTTAAATACTTCATTTTCAATCAACTATTTGTTTCTCGTTAAAATACTGAGTAAGATATTAAAAAGGGGAGAAGTTCGGTTTTTATTGCATTTATCGACGTTTCAGCCGGAATAGAGCGATTTTCGTGTACATCTTCCCTCGTTAATATAAACGGAAAATCAAGAATATTTTAGTTATTTCTAATGAAAACACATTGTTTTTTATCATTTGTATTGGAAACAACATTGTCATATGTCTTTTCTTGGAACTAAATAATACGAAACCTCGCTCTATGATTTGAAGTTAAAATCCTCAAATATGGTAAAATAGTAACTTTTTCACGTTAATCATGTAGTTTGATATTACGTAAATATATTCATTTTTACCAATATTTCGATACTATTTCATGTAGTATCACGATATGTGATTTAGCCTTGAAATCTCAGAATTTCGCATAATATTGCATTTTAAGCAAGTTTTCTTGCATTTTGTTTCGTACGAAAAATCATCGAATTTAGCAATATTTTGACGATTATCATCCCATTTTCCATTATGTGATTTAAACAAAATATCATCGAATTAGGCAATATTTTGCCGTTTTCCACGTTTTTGTGAATTTTCAGTCCATGGGTATTAATTCATTATATCATCGTACAAAAAAATCATCGAATTTAGCAATATTTTGACGTTTATCATCCCCTTTTCCTTTTTGTGATTTAAACAAAATATCATCGAATTAGGCAATATCTTGCCGTTTTCCACGTTTTTGTGAATTTTCAGTCCATGGGTATTAATTCATATATATACGATAAAAATGATGCAAATACATAATTGATTAGATAATAACCTTAAATACTTCATTTTCAATCAACTATTTCTTTCTCGTTACAATACTGTGTAAGATATTGAAATGGGGAGAAGTTCTGATTTTATTGCATATATCGACGTTTCAGCCGGAATAGAGCGGTTTTCGCGAACATCTTCCATCGGTAATATAAACGGAAAAGCAGGAATATTTTTGTTAATTCTAATGAAAACACATTGATTTTTATCATTTGTATTGGAAACAACATTGTCATATGTCTTTTCTTGGATCTAAATAATACGAAACCTCGCTCTATGATTCTAAGTTAAAATCCTCAAATATGGTTAAATAGTGACTTTTTTCACGATTTTCATGTAGTTTGATATTACGTAAATATATTAATTTTACCAATATTTCGATACTATTTCATGTAGTATCACGATATGTGATTTGGCCTTGAAATCTCAGAATTTCGCATAATATTGCATTTTAAGCAAGTTTTCTTGCATTTTGTTTCGTACGAAAAATCATCGAATTTAGTAATATTTTGACGTTTATCATCCCCTTTTCCTTTATGTGATTTAAACAAAATATCATCGAATTAGGCAATATTTTGCCGTTTTCCACGTTTTTGTGAATTTTCAGTCCATGGGTATTAATTCATATATATACGATAAAAATGATGCAAACTCATAATTGATTAGATAATAACCTTAAATACTTCATTTTCAATCAACTATTTCTTTCTCGTTAAAATACTGAGTAAGATATTGAAAGGGGGAGAAGTTCTGATTTTATTGCATATATCGACGTTTCAGCCGGAATAGAGCGGTTTTCGTGAACATCTTCCATCGGTAATATAAACGGAAAATCAGGAACATTTTAGTTAATTCTAATGAAAACACATTGATTTTTATCATTTGTATTGGAAACAACATTGTCATATGTCTTTTCTTGGATCTAAATAATACGAAACCTCGCTCTATGATTCTAAGTTAAAATCCTCAAATATGGTTAAATAGTGACTTTTTTCACGATTTTCATGTAGTTTGATATTACGTAAATATATTCATTTTTACCAATATTTCGATACTATTTCATGTAGTATCACGATATGTGATTTGGCCTTCAAATCTCAGAATTTCGCATAATATTGCATTTTAAGCAAGTTTTCTTGCATTTTCTTTCGTACGAAAAATCATCGAATTTAGCAATATTTTGACGTTTATCATCCCCTTTTCCTTCATGTGATTTAAACAAAATATCATCGAATTAGGCAATATTTTGCCGTTTTCCACGTTTTTGTGAATTTTCAGTCCAAGGGTATTAATTCATATATATACGATAAAAATGATGCAAACACATAATTGATTAGATAATAACCTTAAATATTTCATTTTCAATCATCTATTTGTTTGTCGTTAAAATACTGAGTAAGATATTGAAGAGGGGAGAAGTTCGGTTTTTATTGCATATATCGACGTTTCAGCCGGATTAGAGCGGTTTTACGTGTACATCTTCCTTCGTTAATATAAACGGAAAATCAAGAACATTTTAGTTATTTCTAACGAAAACACATTGTTTTTTATCATTTGTATTGGAAACAACATTGTCATATGTCTTTTCTTGGAACTAAATAATACGAAACCTCGCTCTGTGATTTGAAGTTAAAATCCTTAAATATGGTAAAATAGTGACTTTTTCACGTTAATCATGTAGTTTGATATTAATTAATTATATTCATTTTTACCAATATTTCGATACTATTTCACGTAGTATCACGATATGTGATTTGGCCTTTAAATCTCAGAATTTCGCATAATATTGCATTTTAAGCACGTTTTCTTGCATTTTGTTACGTACGAAAAATCATCGAATTTAGCAATATTTTGACGTTTATCATCCCCTTTTCCTTTATTTGATTTAAACAAAATATCATGGAATTAGGCAATATTTTGCCGTTTTTCCACGTTTTTGTAAATTTTCAGTCTATGGGTATTTATTCATTATATATACGATAAAAATGATGCAAACACATAATTGATTAGATAATAACCTTAAATACTTCATTTTCAATCAACTATTTGTTTCTCGTTAAAATACTGAGTAAGATATTAAAAAGGGGAGAAGTTCGGTTTTTATTGCATTTATCGACGTTTCAGCCGGAATAGAGCGATTTTCGTGTACATCTTCCCTCGTTAATATAAACGGAAAATCAAGAATATTTTAGTTATTTCTAATGAAAACACATTGTTTTTTATCATTTGTATTGGAAACAACATTGTCATATGTCTTTTCTTGGATCTAAATAATACGAAACCTCGCTCTATGATTTGAAGGTAAAATCCTCAAATATGGTAAAATAGTGACTTTTTCACGTTAATCATCTAGTTTGATATTAAGCAAATATATTCATTTTTACCAATATTTCGATACTATTTGATATAGTATCACGATATGTGATTTGGCCTTCAAATCTCAGAATTTCGCATAATATTGCATTTTAAGCAAGTTTTCTAGCATTTTCTTTCGTACGAAAAATCATCGAATTTAGCAATATTTTGACGTATATCATCCCCTTTTCCTTTATTTGATTTAAACAAAATATCATCGAATTAGGCAATATTTTGCCGTTTTTCCACGTTTTTGTGAATTTTCAGTCTATGGGTATTAATTCATTATATCATCGTACGAAAAATCATCGAATTTAGCAATATTTTGACGTTTATCATCCCCTTTTCCTTTATGTGATTTAAACAAAATATCATCGAATTAGGCAATATCTTGCCGTTTTCCACGTTTTTGTGAATTTTCAGTCCATGGGTATTAATTCATATATATACGATAAAAATGATGCAAACACATAATTGATTAGATAATAACCTTAAATACTTCATTTTCAATCAACTATTTCTTTCTCGTTAAAATACTGAGTAAGATATTGAAAGGGGGAGAAGTTCTGATTTTATTGCATATATCGACGTTTCAGCCGGAATAGAGCGGTTTTCGTGTACATCTTCCCTCGTTAATATAAACGGAAAATCAAGAACATTTTAGTTATTTCTAATGAAAACACATTGTTTTTTATCATTTGTATTGGAAACAACATTGTCATATGTCTTTTCTTGGAACTAAATAATACGAAACCTCGCTCTATGATTTGAAGGTAAAATCCTCAAATATGGTTAAATAGTGACTTTTTTCACGATTTTCATGTAGTTTGATATTACGTAAATATATTCATTTTTACCAATATTTCGATACTATTTCATGTAGTATCACGATATGTGATTTAGCCTTCAAATCTCAGAATTTCGCATAATATTGGATTTATGCAAGTTTTCTTGCATTTTGTTTCGTACGAAAAATCATCGAATTTAGCAATATTTTGACGTTTATCATCCCCTTTTCCTTCATGTGATTTAAACAAAATATCATGGAATTAGGCAATATTTTGCCGTTTTCCACGTTTTTGTGAATTTTCAGTCCATGGGTATTAATTTATATATATACGATAAAAATGATGCAAACACATAATTGATTAGATAATAACCTTAAATACTTCATTTTCAATCATCTATTTGTTTCTCATTAAAATACTGAGTAAGATATTGAAAAGGGGAGAAGTTCGGTTTTTATTGCATATATAAACGTTTCAGCCGGATTAGAGCGGTTTTACGGGTACATCTTCCCTCGTTAATATAAACGGAAAATCCAGAACATTATAGTTAATTCTAATGAAAACACATTGTTTTTTATCATTTGTATTGGAAACAACATTGTCATGTCTTTTCTTGGAACTAAATAATACGATACCTCGCTCTATGATTTGAAGGTAAAATCCTCAAATATGGTTAAATAGTGACTTTTTCACGTTAATCATGTAGTTTGATATTTCGCAAATATATTCATTTTGACCAATATTTCGATACTATTTCATGTAGTATCACGATATATGATTTGGGCTTCAAATCTCAAAATTTCGCATAATATTGCATTTTAAGCAAGTTTTCTTGCATTTTGTTTCGTACGAAAAATCATCGAATTTAGCAATATTTTGACGTTTATCATCCCCTTTTCCTTCATGTGATTTAAACAAAATATCATCGAATTAGGCAATATTTTGCCGTTTTCCACGTTTTTGTGAATTTTCAGTCCAAGGGTATTAATTCATATATATACGATAAAAATGATGCAAACACATAATTGATTAGATAATAACCTTAAATATTTCATTTTCAATCATCTATTTGTTTGTCGTTAAAATACTGAGTAAGATATTGAAGAGGGGAGAAGTTCGGTTTTTATTGCATATATCGACGTTTCAGCCGGATTAGAGCGGTTTTACGTGTACATCTTCCTTCGTTAATATAAACGGAAAATCAAGAACATTTTAGTTATTTCTAACGAAAACACATTGTTTTTTATCATTTGTATTGGAAACAACATTGTCATATGTCTTTTCATGGAACTAAATAATACGAAACCTCGCTCTATGATTTGAAGTTAAAATCCTTAAATATGGTAAAATAGTGACTTTTTCACGTTAATCATGTAGTTTGATATTAATTAATTATATTCATTTTTACCAATATTTCGATACTATTTCACGTAGTATCACGATATGTGATTTGGCCTTTAAATCTCAGAATTTCGCATAATATTGCATTTTAAGCACGTTTTCTTGCATTTTGTTACGTACGAAAAATCATCGAATTTAGCAATATTTTGACGTTTATCATCCCCTTTTCCTTTATTTGATTTAAACAAAATATCATGGAATTAGGCAATATTTTGCCGTTTTTCCACGTTTTTGTAAATTTTCAGTCTATGGGTATTTATTCATTATATATACGATAAAAATGATGCAAACACATAATTGATTAGATAATAACCTTAAATACTTCATTTTCAATCAACTATTTGTTTCTCGTTAAAATACTGAGTAAGATATTAAAAAGGGGAGAAGTTCGGTTTTTATTGCATTTATCGACGTTTCAGCCGGAATAGAGCGATTTTCGTGTACATCTTCCCTCGTTAATATAAACGGAAAATCAAGAATATTTTAGTTATTTCTAATGAAAACACATTGTTTTTTATCATTTGTATTGGAAACAACATTGTCATATGTCTTTTCTTGGAACTAAATAATACGAAACCTCGCTCTATGATTTGAAGTTAAAATCCTCAAATATGGTAAAATAGTAACTTTTTCACGTTAATCATGTAGTTTGATATTACGTAAATATATTCATTTTTACCAATATTTCGATACTATTTCATGTAGTATCACGATATGTGATTTAGCCTTGAAATCTCAGAATTTCGCATAATATTGCATTTTAAGCAAGTTTTCTTGCATTTTGTTTCGTACGAAAAATCATCGAATTTAGCAATATTTTGACGATTATCATCCCCTTTTCCATTATGTGATTTAAACAAAATATCATCGAATTAGGCAATATTTTGCCGTTTTCCACGTTTTTGTGAATTTTCAGTCCATGGGTATTAATTCATTATATCATCGTACAAAAAATCATCGAATTTAGCAATATTTTGACGTTTATCATCCCCTTTTCCTTTTTGTGATTTAAACAAAATATCATCGAATTAGGCAATATCTTGCCGTTTTCCACGTTTTTGTGAATTTTCAGTCCATGGGTATTAATTCATATATATACGATAAAAATGATGCAAATACATAATTGATTAGATAATAACCTTAAATACTTCATTTTCAATCAACTATTTCTTTCTCGTTACAATACTGAGTAAGATATTGAAATGGGGAGAAGTTCTGATTTTATTGCATATATCGACGTTTCAGCCGGAATAGAGCGGTTTTCGCGAACATCTTCCATCGGTAATATAAACGGAAAAGCAGGAACATTTTAGTTAATTCTAATGAAAACACATTGATTTTTATCATTTGTATTGGAAACAACATTGTCATATGTCTTTTCTTGGATCTAAATAATACGAAACCTCGCTCTATGATTCTAAGACAAAATCCTCAAATATGGTTAAATAGTGACTTTTTTCACGATTTTCATGTAGTTTGATATTACGTAAATATATTAATTTTACCAATATTTCGATACTATTTCATGTAGTATCACGATATGTGATTTGGCCTTGAAATCTCAGAATTTCGCATAATATTACATTTTAAGCAAGTTTTCTTGCATTTTGTTTCGTACGAAAAATCATCGAATTTAGTAATATTTTGACGTTTATCATCCCCTTTTCCTTTATGTGATTTAAACAAAATATCATCGAATTAGGCAATATTTTGCCGCTTTTCCACATTTTTGTGAATTTTCAGTTTATGGGTATTAATTCATTATAAATACGATAAAAATGATGCAAACACATAATTGATTAGATAATAACCTTAAATACTTCATTTTCAATCAACTATTTCTTTCTCGTTAAAATACTGAGTAAGATATTGAAAGGGGGAGAAGTTCTGATTTTATTGCATATTTCGACGTTTCAGCCGGAATAGAGCGGTTTTCGTGAACATCTTCCATCGGTAATATAAACGGAAAATCAGGAACATTTTAGTTAATTCTAATGAAAACACATTGATTTTTATCATTTGTATTGGAAACAACATTGTCATATGTCTTTTCTTGGATCTAAATAATACGAAACCTCGCTCTATGATTTGAAGTTAAAATCCTCAAATATGGTTAAATAGTGACTTTTTTCACGATTTTCATGTAGTTTGATATTACGTAAATATATTCATTTTTACCAATATTTCGATACTCTTTCATGTAGTATCACGATATGTGATTTGGCCTTCAAATCTCAAAATTTCGCATAATATTGCATTTTAAGTAAGTTTTCTTGCATTTTGTTTCGTACGAAAAATCATCGAATTTAGCAAAATTTTGACGTTTATCATCCCCTTTTCCTTCATGTGAATTAAACAAAATATCATCGAATTAGGCGATATTTTGCCGTTTTCCAAGTTTTTGTGAATTTTCAGTCCATGGGTATTAATTCATATATATACGATAAAAATGATGCAAACTCATAATTGATTAGATAATAACCTTAAATACTTCATTTTCAATCAACTATTTCTTTCTCGTTAAAATACTGAGTAAGATATTGAAAGGGGGAGAAGTTCTGATTTTATTGCATATATCGACGTTTCAGCCGGAATAGAGCGGTTTTCGTGAACATCATCCATCGGTAATATAAACGGAAAATCAGGAACATTTTAGTTAATTCTAATGAAAACACATTGATTTTTATCATTTGTATTGGAAACAACATTGTCATATGTCTTTTCTTGGATCAAAATAATACGAAACCTCGCTCTATGATTCTAAGTTAAAATCCTCAAATATGGTTAAATAGTGACTTTTTTCACGATTTTCATGTAGTTTGATATTACGTAAATATATTCGTTTTTACCAATATTTCGATACTATTTCATGTAGTATCACGATATGTGATTTGGCCTTCAAATCTCAGAATTTCGCATAATATTGCATTTTAAGCAAGTTTTCTTGCATTTTGTTTCGTACGAAAAATCATCGAATATAGCAATATTTTGACGTTTATCATCCCCATTTCCTTCATGTGATTTAAACAAAATATCATCGAATTAGGCAATATTTTGCCGTTTTCCACGTTTTTGTGAATTTTCAGTCCATGGGTATTAATTCATATATATACGATAAAACTGATGCAAACACATAATTGATTAGATAATAACCTTAAATACTTCATTGCAATCATCTATTTGTTTCTCGTTAAAATACTGAGTAAGATATTGAAAAGGGGAGAAGTTCGGTTTTTATTGCATATATCGACGTTTCAGCCGGATTAGAGCGGTTTTACGTGTACATCTTCCATCGGTAATATAAACGGAAAATCAGGAACATTTTAGTTAATTCTAATGAAAACACATTGATTTTTATCATTTGTATTGGAAACAACATTGTCATATGTCTTTTCTTGGATCTAAATAATACGAAACCTCGCTCTATGATTTGAAGTTAAAATCCTCAAATATGGTTAAATAGTGGCTTTTTTCACGTTTTTCATGTTGTTTGATATTACGTAAATATATTCATTTTTACCAATATTTCCATACTATTTCATGTAGTATCACGATATGTGATTTGGCCTTCAAATCTCAGAATTTCGCATAATATTGCATTTTAAGCAAGTTTTCTTGCATTTTGTTTCGTACGAAAAATCATCGAATTTAGCAATATTTTGACGTTTATCATCCCTTTTTCCTTTATGTGATTTAAACAAAATATCATCGAATTAGGCAATATTTTGCCGTTTTCCACGTTTTTGTGAATTTTCAGTCCATGGGTATTAATTCATATATATACGATAAAAATGATGCAAACACATAATTGATTAGATAATAACCTTAAATACTTCATTTTCAATCAACTATTTCTTTCTCGTTAAAATACTGAGTAAGATATTGAAAGGGGCAGAAGTTCTGATTTTATTGCATATATCGAAGTTTCAGCCGGAATTGAGCGGTTTTCGTGTACATCTTCCATCGGTAATATAAACGGAAAATCAGGAACATTTTAGTTAATTCTAATGAAAACACACTGATTTTTATCATTTGTATTGGAAACAACATTGTCATATGTCTTTTCTTGGATCTAAATAATACGAAACCTCGCTCTATGATTTGAAGTTAAAATCCTCAAATATGGTTAAATAGTGGCTTTTTTCACGTTTTTCATGTAGTTTGATATTACGTAAATATATTCATTTTTACCAATATTTCCATACTATTTCATGTAGTATCACGATATGTGATTTGGCCTTCAAATCTCAGAATTTCGCATAATATTGCATTTTAAGCAAGTTTTCTTGCATTTTGTTTCGTACGAAAAATCATCGAATTTAGTAATATTTTGACGTTTATCATCCCCTTTTCCTTTATGTGATTTAAACAAAATATCATCGAATTAGGCAATATTTTGCCGTTTTCCACGTTTTTGTGAATTTTCAGTCCATGGGTATTAATTCATATATATACGATAAAAATGATGCAAACACATAATTGATTAGATAATAACCTTAAATACTTCATTTTCAATCAACTATTTCTTTCTCGTTAAAATACTGAGTAAGATATTGAAAGGGGGAGAAGTTCTGATTTTATTGCATATATCGACGTTTCAGCCGGAATACAGCGGTTTTCGTGTACATCTTCCATCGGTAATATATACGGAAAATCAGGAACATTTTAGTTAATTCTAATGAAAACACACTGATTTTTATCATTTGTATTGGAAACAACATTATCATATGTCTTTTCTTGGATCTAAATAATACGAAACCTCGCTCTATGATTTGAAGTTAAAATCCTCAAATAGGGTTAAATAGTGACTTTTTTCAAGTTTTTCATATAGTTTGATATTACGTAAATATATTCATTTTTACCAATATTTCGATACTATTTCATGTAGTATCACGATATGTGATTTGGCCTTCAAATCTTAGAATGTCGCATAATATTGCATGTTAAGCAAGTTTTCTTGCATTTTGCTTCGTACGAAAAATCATTGAATTTAGCAATATTTTGACGTTTATCAACCCTTTTTCCTTCATGTGATTTAAACAAAATATTATGGAATTAGGCAATAATTTGCCGTTTTCCACGTTTTTGCGAATTTTCAGTCCATGGGTATTAATTCATATATATACGATAAAAATGATGCAAACACACAATTGATTAGATAATAACCTTAAATACTTCATTTTCAATCATCTATTTGTTTCTCGTTAAAATACTGAGTAAGATATTGAAAAGGGGAGAAGTTCGGTTTTTATTGCATATATCGACGTTTCAGCCGGATTAGAGCGGTTTTACGTGTACATCTTCCATCGTTAATATAAACAGAAAATCAAGAACATTTTAGTTATTTTTAATGAATAACACATTGTTTTTTATCATTTGTATTGGAAACAACATTGTCATATGTCTTTTCTTGGAACTAAATAATACGAAACCTCGCTCTATGATTTGAAGGTAAAATCCTCAAATATGGTAAAATAGTGACTTTTTCACTTTAATCAAGTAGTTTGATATTACGCAAATATATTCATTTTTACCAATATTTCGATACTATTTCATGTATTATCACGATATGTGATTTGGCCCTCAAATCTCAGAATTTCGCATAATATTGCATTTTAGGCAAATTTTCTTGCATTTTGTTTGGTACGAAAATTCATCGAATTTAGCACTATTTTGATGTTTATCATCCCCTTTTCCTTTATGTGATTTAAACAAAATATCATCGAATTAGGCAATATTTTGCCGCTTTTCCACATTTTTGTGAATTTTCAGTTTATGGGTATTAATTCATTATATATACGATAAAAATGATGCAAACACATAATTGATTAGATAATAACCTTAAATACTTCATTTTCAATCAACTATTTCTTTCTCGTTAAAATACTGAGTAAGATATTGAAAGGGGGAGAAGTTCTGATTTTATTGCATATATCGACGTTTCAGCCGGAATAGAGCGGTTTTCGTGTACATCTTCCATCGGTAATATAAACGGAAAATCAGGAACATTTTAGTTAATTCTAATTGAAACACACTGATTTTTATCATTTGTATTGGAAACAACATTATCCTATGTCTTTTCCTGGATCTAAATAATACGAAACCTCGCTCTATGATTTGAAGTTAAAATCCTCAAATAGGGTTAAATAGTGACTTTTTTCACGTTTTTCATGTAGTTTGATATTACGTAAATATATTCATTTTTACCAATATTTCGATACTATTTCATGTAGTATCACGATATGTGATTTGGCCTTCAAATCTCAGAATGTCGCATAATATTGCATGTTAAGCAAGTTTTCTTGCATTTTGCTTCGTACGAAAAATCATCGAATTTAGCAATATTTTGACGTTTATCAACCCTTTTTCCTTCATGTGATTTAAACAAAATATTATGGAATTAGGCAATAATTTGCCATTTTCCACGTTTTTGTGAATTTTCAGTCCATGGGTATTAATTCATATATATACGATAAAACTGATGCAAACACATAATTGATTAGATAATAACCTTAAATACTTCATTGCAATCATCTATTTGTTTCTCGTTAAAATACTGAGTAAGATATTGAAAAGGGGAGAAGTTCGGTTTTTATTGCATATATCGACGTTTCAGCCGGATTAGAGCGGTTTTACGTGTACATCTTCCATCGGTAATATAAACGGAAAATCAGGAACATTTTAGTTAATTCTAATGAAAACACATTGATTTTTATCATTTGTATTGGAAACAACATTGTCATATGTCTTTTCTTGGATCTAAATAATACGAAACCTCGCTCTATGATTTGAAGTTAAAATCCTCAAATATGGTTAAATAGTGGCTTTTTCACGTTTTTCATGTAGTTTGATATTACGTAAATATATTCATTTTTACCAATATTTCCATACTATTTCATGTAGTATCACGATATGTGATTTGGCCTTGAAATCTCAGAATTTCGCATAATATTGCATTTTAAGCAAGTTTTCTTGCATTTTGTTTCGTACGAAAAATCATCGAATTTAGTAATATTTTGACGTTTATCATCCCCTTTTCCTTTATGTGATTTAAACAAAATATCATCGAATTAGGCAATATTTTGCCGTTTTCCACGTTTTTGTGAATTTTCAGTCCATGGGTATTAATTCATATATATACGATAAAAATGATGCAAACACATAATTGATTAGATAATAACCTTAAATACTTCATTTTCAATCAACTATTTCTTTCTCGTTAAAATACTGAGTAAGATATTGAAAGGGGGAGAAGTTCTGATTTTATTGCATATATCGACGTTTCAGCCGGAATAGAGCGGTTTTCGTGTACATCTTCCATCGGTAATATAAACGGAAAATCAGGAACATTTTAGTTAATTCTAATGAAAACACACTGATTTTTATCATTTGTATTGGAAACAACATTATCATATGTCTTTTCTTGGATCTAAATAATACGAAACCTCGCTCTATGATTTGAAGTTAAAATCCTCAAATAGGGTTAAATAGTGACTTTTTTCAAGTTTTTCATATAGTTTGATATTACGTAAATATATTCATTTTTACCAATATTTCGATACTATTTCATGTAGTATCACGATATGTGATTTGGCCTTCAAATCTCAGAATGTCGCATAATATTGCATGTTAAGCAAGTTTTCTTGCATTTTGCTTCGTACGAAAAATCATTGAATTTAGCAATATTTTGACGTTTATCAACCCTTTTTCCTTCATGTGATTTAAACAAAATATTATGGAATTAGGCAATAATTTGCCGTTTTCCACGTTTTTGCGAATTTTCCGTCCATGGGTATTAATTCATATATATACGATAAAAATGATGCAAACACACAATTGATTAGATAATAACCTTAAATACTTCATTTTCAATCATCTATTTGTTTCTCGTTAAAATACTGAGTAAGATATTGAAAAGGGGAGAAGTTCGGTTTTTATTGCATATATCGACGTTTCAGCCGGATTAGAGCGGTTTTACGTGTACATCTTCCATCGTTAATATAAACAGAAAATCAAGAACATTTTAGTTATTTTTAATGAATAACACATTGTTTTTTATCATTTGTATTGGAAACAACATTGTCATATGTCTTTTCTTGGAACTAAATAATACGAAACCTCGCTCTATGATTTGAAGGTAAAATCCTCAAATATGGTAAAATAGTGACTTTTTCACTTTAATCATGTAGTTTGATATTACGCAAATATATTCATTTTTACCAATATTTCGATACTATTTCATGTATTATCACGATATGTGATTTGGCCCTCAAATCTCAGAATTTCGCATAATATTGCATTTTAGGCAAATTTTCTTGCATTTTGTTTGGTACGAAAATTCATCGAATTTAGCACTATTTTGATGTTTATCATCCCCTTTTCCTTTATGTGATTTAAACAAAATATCATCGAATTAGGCAATATTTTGCCGCTTTTCCACATTTTTGTGAATTTTCAGTTTATGGGTATTAATTCATTATATATACGATAAAAATGATGCAAACACATAATTGATTAGATAATAACCTTAAATACTTCATTTTCAATCAACTATTTCTTTCTCGTTAAAATACTGAGTAAGATATTGAAAGGGGGAGAAGTTCTGATTTTATTGCATATATCGACGTTTCAGCCGGAATAGAGCGGTTTTCGTGTACATCTTCCATCGGTAATATAAACGGAAAATCAGGAACATTTTAGTTAATTCTAATGAAAACACACTGATTTTTATCATTTGTATTGGAAACAACATTATCCTATGTCTTTTCTTGGATCTAATTAATACGAAACCTCGCTCTATGATTTGAAGTTAAAATCCTCAAATAGGGTTAAATAGTGACTTTTTTCACGTTTTTCATGTAGTTTGATATTACGTAAATATATTCATTTTTACCAATATTTCGATACTATTTCATGTAGTATCACGATATGTGATTTGGCCTTCAAATCTCAGAATGTCGCATAATATTGCATGTTAAGCAAGTTTTCTTGCATTTTGCTTCGTACGAAAAATCATCGAATTTAGCAATATTTTGACGTTTATCAACCCTTTTTCCTTCATGTGATTTAAACAAAATATTATGGAATTAGGCAATAATTTGCCATTTTCCACGTTTTTGTGAATTTTCAGTCCATGGGTATTAATTCATATATATACGATAAAAATGATGCAAACACATAATTGATTAGATAATAACCTTAAATACTTCATTTTCAATCAACTATTTCTTTCTCGTTAAAATACTGAGTAAGATATTGAAAGGGGCAGAAGTTCTGATTTTATTGCATATATCGAAGTTTCAGCCGGAATTGAGCGGTTTTCGTGTACATCTTCCATCGGTAATATAAACGGAAAATCAGGAACATTTTAGTTAATTCTAATGAAAACACACTGATTTTTATCATTTGTATTGGAAACAACATTATCATATGTCTTTTCTTGGATCTAAATAATACGAAACCTCGCTCTATGATTTGAAGTTAAAATCCTCAAATAGGGTTAAATAGTGACTTTTTTCACGTTTTTCATGTAGTTTGATATTACGTAAATATATTCATTTTTACCAATATTTCGATACTATTTCATGTAGTATCACGATATGTGATTTGGCCTTCAAATCTCAGAATGTCGCATAATATTGCATGTTAAGCAAGTTTTCTTGCATTTTGCTTCGTACGAAAAATCATCGAATTTAGCAATATTTTGACGTTTATCAACCCTTTTTCCTTCATGTGATTTAAACAAAATATTATGGAATTAGGCAATAATTTGCCGTTTTCCACGTTTTTGCGAATTTTCAGTCCATGGGTATTAATTCATATATATACGATAAAAATGATGCAAACACACAATTGATTAGATAATAACCTTAAATACTTCATTTTCAATCATCTATTTGTTTCTCGTTAAAATACTGAGTAAGATATTGAAAAGGGGAGAAGTTCGGTTTTTATTGCATATATCGACGTTTCAGCCGGATTAGAGCGGTTTTACGTGTACATCTTCCATCGTTAATATAAACAGAAAATCAAGAACATTTTAGTTATTTTTAATGAAAACACATTGTTTTTTATCATTTGTATTGGAAACAACATTGTCATATGTCTTTTCTTGGAACTAAATAATACGAAACCTCGCTCTATGATTTGAAGGTAAAATCCTCAAATATGGTAAAATAGTGACTTTTTCACTTTAATCATGTAGTTTGATATTACGCAAATATATTCATTTTTCCCAATATTTCGATACTATTTCATGTATTATCACGATATGTGATTTGGCCCTCAAATCTCAGAATTTCGCATAATATTGCATTTTAGGCATATTTTCTTGCATTTTGTTTGGTACGAAAAATCATCGAATTTAGCACTATTTTGATGTTTATCATCCCCTTTTCCTTTTTGTGATTTAAACAAAATATCATCGAATTAGGCAATATTTTGCCGCTTTTCCACATTTTTGTGAATTTTAAGTTTATGGGTATTAATTCATTATATATACGATAAAAATAATGCAAACACATAATTGATTAGATAATAACCTTAAATACTTCATTTTCAATCAACTATTTCTTTCTCGTTAAAATACTGAGTAAGATATTGAAAGGGGGAGAAGTTCTGATTTTATTGCATATATCGACGTTTCAGCCGGAATAGAGCGGTTTTCGTGTACATCTTCCATCGGTAATATAAACGGAAAATCAGGAACATTTTAGTTAATTCTAATGAAAACACACTGATTTTTATCATTTGTATTGGAAACAACATTATCCTATGTCTTTTCTTGGATCTAAATAATACGAAACCTCGCTCTATGATTTGAAGTTAAAATCCTCAAATAGGGTTAAATAGTGACTTTTTTCACGTTTTTCATGTAGTTTGATATTACGTAAATATATTCATTTTTACCAATATTTCGATACTATTTCATGTAGTATCACGATATGTGATTTGGCCTTCAAATCTCAGAATGTCGCATAATATTGCATGTTAAGCAAGTTTTCTTGCATTTTGCTTCGTACGAAAAATCATCGAATTTAGCAATATTTTGACGTTTATCAACCCTTTTTCCTTCATGTGATTTAAACAAAATATTATGGAATTAGGCAATAATTTGCCATTTTCCACGTTTTTGTGAATTTTCAGTCCATGGGTATTAATTCATATATATACGATAAAAATGATGCAAACACATAATTGATTAGATAATAACCTTAAATACTTCATTTTCAATCAACTATTTCTTTCTCGTTAAAATACTGAGTAAGATATTGAAAGGGGCAGAAGTTCTGATTTTATTGCATATATCGAAGTTTCAGCCGGAATTGAGCGGTTTTCGTGTACATCTTCCATCGGTAATATAAACGGAAAATCAGGAACATTTTAGTTAATTCTAATGAAAACACACTGATTTTTATCATTTGTATTGGAAACAACATTATCATATGTCTTTTCTTGGATCTAAATAATACGAAACCTCGCTCTATGATTTGAAGTTAAAATCCTCAAATAGGGTTAAATAGTGACTTTTTTCACGTTTTTCATGTAGTTTGATATTACGTAAATATATTCATTTTTACCAATATTTCGATACTATTTCATGTAGTATCACGATATGTGATTTGGCCTTCAAATCTCAGAATGTCGCATAATATTGCATGTTAAGCAAGTTTTCTTGCATTTTGCTTCGTACGAAAAATCATCGAATTTAGCAATATTTTGACGTTTATCAACCCTTTTTCCTTCATGTGATTTAAACAAAATATTATGGAATTAGGCAATAATTTGCCGTTTTCCACGTTTTTGCGAATTTTCAGTCCATGGGTATTAATTCATATATATGCGATAAAAATGATGCAAACACACAATTGATTAGATAATAACCTTAAATACTTCATTTTCAATCATCTATTTGTTTCTCGTTAAAATACTGAGTAAGATATTGAAAAGGGGAGAAGTTCGGTTTTTATTGCATATATCGACGTTTCAGCCGGATTAGAGCGGTTTTACGTGTACATCTTCCATCGTTAATATAAACAGAAAATCAAGAACATTTTAGTTATTTTTAATGAAAACACATTGTTTTTTATCATTTGTATTGGAAACAACATTGTCATACGTCTTTTCTTGGAACTAAATAATACGAAACCTCGCTCTATGATTTGAAGGTAAAATCCTCAAATATGGTAAAATAGTGACTTTTTCACTTTAATCATGTAGTTTGATATTACGCAAATATATTCATTTTTACCAATATTTCGATACTATTTCATGTATTATCACGATATGTGATTTGGCCCTCAAATCTCAGAATTTCGCATAATATTGCATTTTAGGCAAATTTTCTTGCATTTTGTTTGGTACGAAAAATCATCGAATTTAGCACTGTTTTGATGTTTATCATCCCCTTTTCCTTTTTGTGATTTAAACAAAATATCATCGAATTAGGCAATATTTTGCCGCTTTTCCACATTTTTGTGAATTTTCAGTTTATGGGTATTAATTCATTATATATACGATAAAAATGATGCAAACACATAATTGATTAGATAATAACCTTAAATACTTCATTTTCAATCAACTATTTCTTTCTCGTTAAAATACTGAGTAAGATATTGAAAGGGGGAGAAGTTCTGATTTTATTGCATATATCGACGTTTCAGCCGGAATAGAGCGGTTTTCGTGTACATCTTCCATCGGTAATATAAACGGAAAATCAGGAACATTTTAGTTAATTCTAATGAAAACACACTGATTTTTATCATTTGTATTGGAAACAACATTATCATATGTCTTTTCTTGGATCTAAATAATACGAAACCTCGCTCTATGATTTGAAGTTAAAATCCTCAAATAGGGTTAAATAATGACTTTTTTCACGTTTTTCATGTAGTTTGATATTACGTAAATATATTCATTTTTACCAATATTTCGATACTATTTCATGTAGTATGACGATATGTGATTTGGCCTTCAAATCTCAGAATGTCGCATAATATTGCATGTTAAGCAAGTTTTCTTGCATTTTGCTTCGTACGAAAAATCATCGAATTTAGCAATATTTTGACGTTTATCAACCCTTTTTCCTTCATGTGATTTAAACAAAATATTATGGAATTAGGCAATAATTTGCCGTTTTCCACGTTTCTGTGAATTTTCAGTCCATGGGTATTAATTCATATATATACGATAAAAATGATGCAAACACATAATTGATTAGATAATAACCTTAAATACTTCATTTTCAATCAACTATTTCTTTCTCGTTAAAATACTGAGTAAGATATTGAAAGGGGCAGAAGTTCTGATTTTATTGCATATATCGAAGTTTCAGCCGGAATTGAGCGGTTTTCGTGTACATCTTCCATCGGTAATATAAACGGAAAATCAGGAACATTTTAGTTAATTCTAATGAAAACACACTGATTTTTATCATTTGTATTGGAAACAACATTATCATATGTCTTTTCTTGGATCTAAATAATACGAAACCTCGCTCTATGATTTCAAGTTAAAATCCTCAAATATGGTTAAATAGTGACTTTTTTCACGTTTTTCATGTAGTTTGATATTACGTAAATATATTCATTTTTACCAATATTTCGATACTATTTCATGTAGTATCACGATATGTGATTTGGCCTTGAAATCTCAGAATTTCGCATAATATTGCATTTTAAGCAAGTTTTCTTGCATTTTGTTTCGTACGAAAAATCATCGAATTTAGTAATATTTTGACGTTTATCATCCCCTTTTCCTTTATGTGATTTAAACAAAATATCATCGAATTAGGCAATATTTTGCCGTTTTCCACGTTTTTGTGAATTTTCAGTCCATGGGTATTAATTCATATATATACGATAAAAATGATGCAAACACATAATTGATTAGATAATAACCTTAAATACTTCATTTTCAATCATCTATTTGTTTCTCGTTAAAATACTGAGTAAGATATTGAAAAGGGGAGAAGTTCGGTTTTTATTGCGTATTATTTACGCATCGACGTTTCAGCCGGAATAGAGCGGTTTTACGTGTACATCTTCCATCGTTAATATAAACAGAAAATCAAGAACATTTTAGTTATTTCTAATGAAAACACATTGTTTTTTATCATTTGTATTGGAAACAACATTGTCATATGTGTTTTCTTGGAACTAAATAATACGAAACCTCGCTCTATGATTTGAAGGTAAAATCCTCAAATATTGTAAAATAGTGACTTTTTCACTTTAATCATGTAGTTTGATATTACGCAAATATATTCATTTTTACCAATATTTCGATACTATTTCATGTAGTATCACGATATGTGATTTGGCCTTCAAATATCAGAATTTCGCATAATATTGCATTTTAGGCAAGTTTTCTTGCATTTTGTTTCGTACGAAAAATCATCGAATTTAGCAATATTTTGACGTTTATCATCCCCTTTTCCTTTATTTGATTTAAACAAAATATCATCGAATTAGGCAATATTTTGCCGTTTTTTCCACGTTTTTGTGAATTTTCAGTCCATGGGTATTTATTCATTTTATATTCGATAAAAATGATGCAAACACATAATTGATTAGATAATAACCTTAAATTCTTCATTTTCAATCAAATATTTGTTTCTCGTTAAAATACTGAGTAAGATATTGAAAAGGGAAGAAGTTCTGTTTTTATTGCATATATCGACGTTTCAGCCGGAATAGAGCGATTTTCGTGTACATCTTCCATCGGTAATAAAACGGAAAATCAGGAACATTTTAGTTAATTCTAATGAAAACACATTGATTTTTATCATTTGTATTGGAAACAACATTGTCATATGTCTTTTCTTGGATCTAAATAATACGAAACCTCGCTCTATGATTTGAAGGTAAAATCCTCAAATATGGTAAAATAGTGACTTTTTCACGTTAATCATGTAGTTTGATATTAGGCAAATATATTCATTTTTACCAATATTCCGATACTATTTCATGTAGTATCACTATATGTGATTTGGCCTTGAAATCTCAGAATTTCGCATAATATTGCATTTTAAGCAAGTTTTCTTGCATTTTGTTTCGTACGAAAAATCATCGAATTTAGCAATATTTTGACGTTTATCATCCCCTTTTCCTTTATGTGATTTAAACAAAATATCATCGAATTAGGCAATATTTTGCCGTTTTCCACGTTTTTGTGATTTTTCAGTCCATGGGTATTAATTCATATATATACTATAAAAATGATGCAAACACATAATGGATTAGATAATAACCTTAAATACTTCATTGCAATCATCTATTTGTTTCTCGTTAAAATACTGAGTAAGATATTGAAAAGGGGAGAAGTTCGGTTTTTATTGCATATATCGACGTTTCAGCCGGATTTGAGCGGTTTTACGTGTACATCTTCCATCGGTAATATAAACGGAAAATCAGGAACATTTTAGTTAATTCTAATGAAAACACATTGATTTTTTATCATTTGTATTGGAAACAACATTGTCATATGTCTTTTCTTGGATCTAAATAATACGAAACCTCGCTCTATGATTTGAAGTTAAAATCCTCAAATATGGTAAAATAGTGACTTTTTCACATTAATCATGTAGTTTGATAATAGGCAAATATATTCATTTTTACCAATATTCCGATAATATTTCATATAGTATCACTATATGTGATTTGGCCTTCAAATCTCAGAATTTCGCATAATATTGCATTTTAAGCAAGTTTTCTTGCATTTTGTTTCGTACGAAAAATCATCGAATTTAGCAATATTTTGACGTTTATCATCCCGTTTTCCTTTATGTGATTTAAACAAAATATCATCGAATTAGGCAATATTTTGCCGCTTTTCCACATTTTTGTGAATTTTCAGTTTATGGGTATTAATTCATTATATATACGATAAAAATGATGCAAACACATAATTGATTAGATAATAACCTTAAATACTTAATTTTCAATCATCTATTTGTTTCTCGTTAAAATACTGAGTAAGATATTGAAAAGGGGAGAAGTTCGGTTTTTATTGCATATATCGACGTTTCAGCCGGATTAGAGCGGTTTTACGTGTACATCTTCAATCGTTAATATAAACAGAAAATCAAGAACATTTTAGTTATTTCTAATGAAACACATTGTTTTTTATCATTTGTATTGGAAACAACACTGTCATATGTCTTTTCTTGGAACTAAATAATACGAAACCTCGCTCTATGATTTGAAGGTAAAATCCTCAAATATGGTAAAATAGTGACTTTATCACTTTAATCATGTAGTTTGATATTACGCAAATATATTCATTTTTACCAATATTCCGATACTATTTCATGAAGTATCACTATATGTGATTTTGCCTTCAAATCTCAGAATTTCGCATAATATTGCATTTTAACAAGTTTTCTTGCATTTTGTTTCGTACGAAAAATCATCGAATTTAGCAATATTTTGACGTTTATCATCCCCTTTTCCTTTATGTGATTTAAACAAAATATCATCGAATTAGGCAATATTTTACCGCTTATCCACATTTTTGCGAATTTTAAGTTTATGGGTATTAATTCATTATATATACGATAAAAATGATGCAAACACATAATTGATTAGATAATAACCTTAAATACTTCATTTTCCATCAACTATTTCTTTCTCGTTAAAATACTGAGTAAGATATTGAAAGGGGGAGAAGTTCTGATTTTATTGCATATATCGAAGTTTCAGCCGGAATAGAGCGGTTTTCGTGAACATCTTCCATCGGTAATATAAACGGAAAATCAGGAACATTTTTGTTAATTCTAATGAAAACACATTGATTTTTATCATTTGTATTGGAAACCACATTTTCATATGTCTTTTGTTGGATCAAAATAATACGAAACCTCGCTCTATGATTTGAAGTTAAAATCCTCAAATATGGTTAAATAGTGACTTTTTCACGTTTTTCATGTAGTTTGATATTACGTAAATATATTCATTTTTACCAATATATCGATACTATTTCATGTAGTATCACGATATGTGATTTGGCCTTCAAATCTCAGAATTTCGCATAATATTGCATTTTAAGCAAGTTTTCTTGCATTTTGTTTCGTACGAAAAATCATCGAATTTAGCAATATTTTGACGTTTATCATCTCCTTTTCCTTCATGTGATTTAAGCAAAATATCATCGAATTAGGCAATATTTTGCCGTTTTCCACGTTTTTGTGAATTTTCCGTCCATGGGTATTAATTCATATATATACGATAAAAATGATGCAAACACATAATTGATTAGATAATAACCTTAAATACTTAATTTTCAATCATCTATTTGTTTCTCGTTAAAATACTGAGTAAGATATTGAAAAGGGGAGAAGTTCGGTTTTTATTGCGTATTATTTACGCATCGACGTTTCAGCCGGAATAGAGCGGTTTTACGTGTACATCTTCCATCGTTAATATAAACAGAAAATCAAGAACATTTTAGTTATTTTTAATGAAAACACATTGTTTTTTATCATTTGTATTGGAAACAACATTGTCATATGTCTTTTCTTGGAACTAAATAATACGAAACCTCGCTCTATGATTTGAAGGTAAAATCCTCAAATATGGTAAAATAGTGACTTTTTCACTTTAATCATGTAGTTTGATATTACGCAAATATATTCATTTTTACCAATATTTCGATACTATTTCATGTATTATCACGATATGTGATTTGGCCCTCAAATCTCAGAATTTCGCATAATATTGCATTTTAGGCAAATTTTCTTGCATTTTGTTTGGTACGAAAAATCATCGAATTTAGCACTATTTTTATGTTTATCATCCCCTTTTCCTTTATGTGATTTAAACAAAATATCATCGAATTAGGCAATATTTTGCCGCTTTTCCACATTTTTGTGAATTTTCAGTTTATGGGTATTAATTCATTATATATACGATAAAAATGATGCACACATAATTGATTAGATAATAACCTTAAATACTTCATTTTCAATCAACTATTTCTTTCTCGTTAAAATACTGAGTAAGATATTGAAAGGGGGAGAAGTTCTGAATTTATTGCATATATCGAAGTTTCAGCCGGAATAGAGCGGTTTTCGTGAACATCTTCCATCGGTAATATAAACGGAAAATCAGGAACATTTTAGTTAATTCTAATGAAAACACATTGATTTTTATCATTTGTATTGGAAACCACATTTTCATATGTCTTTTGTTGGATCAAAATAATACGAAACCTCGCTCTATGATTTGAAGTTAAAATCCTCAAATATGGTTAAATAGTGACTTTTTTCACGTTTTTCATGTAGTTTGATATTACGTAAATATATTCATTTTTACCAATATATCGATACTATTTCATGTAGTATCACGATATGTGATTTGGCCTTCAAATCTCAGAATTTCGCATAATATTGCATTTTAAGCAAGTTTTCTTGCATTTTGTTTCGTACGAAAAATCATCGAATTTAGCAATATTTTGACGTTTATCATCTCCTTTTCCTTCATGTGATTTAAGCAAAATATCATCGAATTAGGCAATATTTTGCCGTTTTCCACGTTTTTGTGAATTTTCCGTCCATGGGTATTAATTCATATATATACGATAAAAATGATGCAAACACATAATTGATTAGATAATAACCTTAAATACTTAATTTTCAATCATCCATTTCTTTCTAGTTAAAATATTGAGTAAGATATTCAAAAGGGGAGAAGTTCGGTTTTTATTGCGTATTATTTACGCATCGACGTTTCAGCCGGAATAGAGCGGTTTTACGTGTACATCTTCCATCGTTAATATTAACAGAAAATCAAGAACATTTTAGTTATTTCTAATGAAAACACATTGTTTTTTATCATTTGTATTGGAAACAACATTGTCATATGTGTTTTCTTGGAACTAAATAATACGAAACCTCGCTCTATGATTTGAAGGTAAAATCCTCAAATATTGTAAAATAGTGACTTTTTCACTTTAATCATGTAGTTTGATATTACGCAAATATATTCATTTTTACCAATATTTCGATACTATTTCATGTAGTATCACGATATGTGATTTGGCCTTCAAATATCAGAATTTCGCATAATATTGCATTTTAGGCAAGTTTTCTTGCATTTTGTTTCGTACGAAAAATCATCGAATTTAGCAATATTTTGACGTTTATCATCCCCTTTTCCTTTATTTGATTTAAACAAAATATCATCGAATTAGGCAATATTTTGCCGTTTTTTCCACGTTTTTGTGAATTTTCAGTCCATGGGTATTAATTCATATATATACGATAAAAATGATGCAAACACATAATGGATTAGATAATAACCTTAAATTCTTCATTTTCAATCAAATATTTGTTTCTCGTTAAAATACTGAGTAAGATATTGAAAAGGGAAGAAGTTCTGTTTTTATTGCATATATCGACGTTTCAGCCGGAATAGAGCGATTTTCGTGTACATCTTCCATCGGTAATAAAACGGAAAATCAGGAACATTTTAGTTAATTCTAATGAAAACACATTGATTTTTATCATTTGTATTGGAAACAACATTGTCATATGTCTTTTCTTGGATCTAAATAATACGAAACCTCGCTCTATGATTTGAAGGTAAAATCCTCAAATATGGTAAAATAGTGTCTTTTTCACATTAATCATGTAGTTTGATATTAGGCAAATATATTCATTTTTACCAATATTCCGATACTATTTCATGTAGTATCACTATATGTGATTTGGCCTTCAAATCTCAGAATTTCGCATAATATTGCATTTTAAGCAAGTTTTCTTGCATTTTGTTTCGTACGAAAAATCATCGAATTTAGCAATATTTTGACGTTTATCATCCCTTTTTCCTTTATGTGATTTAAACAAAATATCATCGAATTAGGCAATATTTTGCCGCTTTTCCACATTTTTGTGAATTTTCAATTTATGGGTATTAATTCATTATATATACGATAAAAATGATGCAAACACATAATTGATTAGATAATAACCTTAAATACTTCATTTTCAATCAACTATTTCTTTCTCGTTAAAATACTGAGTAAGATATTGAAAGGGGGAGAAGTTCTGATTTTATTGCATATATCGAAGTTTCAGCCGGAATAGAGCGGTTTTCGTGAACATCTTCCATCGGTAATATAAACGGAAAATCAGGAACATTTTAGTTAATTCTAATGAAAACACATTGATTTTTATCATTTGTATTGGAAACCACATTTTCATATGTCTTTTGTTGGATCAAAATAATACGAAACCTCGCTCTATGATTTGAAGTTAAAATCCTCAAATATGGTTAAATAGTGACTTTTTTCACGTTTTTCATGTAGTTTGATATTACGTAAATATATTCATTTTTACCAATATTTCGATACTATTTCATGTAGTATCACGATATGTGATTTGGCCTTGAAATCTCAGAATTTCGCATAATATTGCATTTTAAGCAAGTTTTCTTGCATTTTGTTTCGTACGAAAAATCATCGAATTTAGCAATATTTTGACGTTTATCATCCGCTTTTCCTTTATGTGATTTAAACAAAATATCATCGAATTAGGCAATATCTTGCCGTTTTCCACGTTTTTGTTAATTTTCAGTCCATGGGTATTAATTCATATATATACGATAAAAATGATGCAAACACATAATTGATTAGATAATAACCTTAAATACTTCATTTTCAATCAACTATTTCTTTCTCGTTAAAATACTGAGTAAGATATTGAAAAGGGGAGAAGTTCTGATTTTATTACATATATCGACGTTTCAGCCGGAATAGAGCGGTTTTCGTGTACATCTTCCATCGGTAATATAAACGGAAAATCAGGAACATTTTAGTTAATTCTAATGAAAACACATTGATTTTTATCATTTGTATTGGAAACAACATTGTCATATGTCTTTTCTTGGATCTAAATAATACGAAACCTCGCTCTATGATTTGAAGGTAAAATCCTCAAATATGGTAAAATAGTGAATTTTTCACGTTAATCATGTAGTTTGATATTACGCAAATATATTCATTTTTACCAATATTCCGATACTATTTCATATAGTATCACTATATGTGATTTGGCCTTCAAATCTCAGAATTTCGCATAATATTGCATTTTAAGCAAGTTTTCTTGCATTTTGTTTCGTACGAAAAATCATCAAATTTAGCAATATTTTGACGTTTATCAACCCTTTTTCCTTCATGTGATTTAAGCAAAATATTATGGAATTAGGCAATAATTTGCCGTTTTCCACGTTTTTGTGAATTTTCAGTCCATGGGTATTAATTCATATATATACGATAAAAATGATGCAAACACATAATTGATTAGATAATAACCTCAAATACTTAATTTTCAATCATCTATTTGTTTCTCGTTAAAATACTGAGTAAGATATTGAAAAGGGGAGAAGTTCGGTTTTTATTGCATATATCGACGTTTCAGCCGGATTAGAGCGGTTTTACGTGTACATCTTCAATCGTTAATATAAACAGAAAATCAAGAACATTTTAGTTATTTCTAATGAAACACATTGTTTTTTATCATTTGTATTGGAAACAACACTGTCATATGTCTTTTCTTGGAACTAAATAATACGAAACCTCGCTCTATGATTTGAAGGTAAAATCCTCAAATATGGTAAAATAGTGACTTTTTCACTTTAATCATGTAGTTTGATATTACGCAAATATATTCATTTTTACCAATATTCCGATACTATTTCATGAAGTATCACTATATGTGATTTGGCCTTCAAATCTCAGAATTTCGCATAATATTGCATTTTAACAAGTTTTCTTGCATTTTGTTTCGTACGAAAAATCATCGAATTTAGCAATATTTTGACGTTTATCATCCCCTTTTCCTTTATGTGATTTAAACAAAATATCATCGAATTAGGCAATATTTTGCCGCTTATCCACATTTTTGCGAATTTTCAGTTTATGGGTATTAATTCATTATATATACGATAAAAATGATGCAAACACATAATTGATTAGATAATAACCTTAAATACTTCATTTTCCATCAACTATTTCTTTCTCGTTAAAATACTGAGTAAGATATTGAAAGGGGGAGAAGTTCTGATTTTATTGCATATATCGAAGTTTCAGCCGGAATAGAGCGGTTTTCGTGAACATCTTCCATCGGTAATATAAACGGAAAATCAGGAACATTTTTGTTAATTCTAATGAAAACACATTGATTTTTATCATTTGTATTGGAAACCACATTTTCATATGTCTTTTGTTGGATCAAAATAATACGAAACCTCGCTCTATGATTTGAAGTTAAAATCCTCAAATATGGTTAAATAGTGACTTTTTTCACGTTTTTCATGTAGTTTGATATTACGTAAATATATTCATTTTTACCAATATATCGATACTATTTAATGTAGTATCACGATATGTGATTTGGCCTTCAAATCTCAGAATTTCGCATAATATTGCATTTTAAGCAAGTTTTCTTGCATTTTGTTTCGTACGAAAAATCATCGAATTTAGCAATATTTTGACGTTTATCATCTCCTTTTCCTTCATGTGATTTAAGCAAAATATCTTCGAATTAGGCAATATTTTGCCGTTTTCCACGTTTTTGTGAATTTTCCGTCCATGGGTATTAATTCATATATATACGATAAAAATGATGCAAACACATAATTGATTAGATAATAACCTTAAATACTTAATTTTCAATCATCTATTTGTTTCTCGTTAAAATACTGAGTAAGATATTGAAAAGGGGAGAAGTTCGGTTTTTATTGCGTATTATTTACGCATCGACGTTTCAGCCGGAATAGAGCGGTTTTACGTGTACATCTTCCATCGTTAATATAAACAGAAAATCAAGAACATTTTAGTTATTTCTAATGAAAACACATTGTTTTTTATCATTTGTATTGGAAACAACATTGTCATATGTGTTTTCTTGGAACTAAATAATACGAAACCTCGCTCTATGATTTGAAGGTAAAATCCTCAAATATTGTAAAATAGTGACTTTTTCACTTTCATCATGTAGTTTGATATTACGCAAATATATTCATTTTTACCAATATTTCGATACTATTTCATGTAGTATCACGATATGTGATTTGGCCTTGAAATCTCAGAATTTCGCATAATATTGCATTTTAAGCAAGTTTTCTTGCATTTTGTTTCGTACGAAAAATCATCGAATTTAGCAATATTTTGACGTTTATCATCCCCTTTTCCTTTATGTGATTTAAACAAAATATCATCGAATTAGGCAATATCTTGCCGTTTTCCACGTTTTTGTTAATTTTCAGTCCATGGGTATTAATTCATATATATACGATAAAAATGATGCAAACACATAATTGATTAGATAATAACCTTAAATACTTCATTTTCAATCAACTATTTCTTTCTCGTTAAAATACTGAGTAAGATATTGAAAAGGGGAGAAGTTCTGATTTTATTACATATATCGACGTTTCAGCCGGAATAGAGCGGTTTTCGTGTAAATCTTCCATCGGTAATATAAACGGAAAATCAGGAACATTTTAGTTAATTCTAATGAAAACACATTGATTTTTATCATTTGTATTGGAAACAACATTGTCATATGTCTTTTCTTGGATCTAAATAATACGAAACCTCGCTCTATGATTTGAAGGTAAAATCCTCAAATATGGTAAAATAGTGAATTTTTCACGTTAATCATGTAGTTTGATATTACGCAAATATATTCATTTTTACCAATATTCCGATACTATTTCATATAGTATCACTATATGTGATTTGGCCTTCAAATCTCAGAATTTCGCATAATATTGCATTTTAAGCAAGTTTTCTTGCATTTTGTTTCGTACGAAAAATCATCAAATTTAGCAATATTTTGACGTTTATCAACCCTTTTTCCTTCATGTGATTTAAGCAAAATATTATGGAATTAGGCAATAATTTGCCGTTTTCCACGTTTTTGTGAATTTTCAGTCCATGGGTTTTAATTCATATATATACGATAAAAATGATGCAAACACATAATTGATTAGATAATAACCTCAAATACTTAATTTTCAATCATCTATTTGTTTCTCGTTAAAATACTGAGTAAGATATTGAAAAGGGGAGAAGTTCGGTTTTTATTGCATATATCGACGTTTCAGCCGGATTAGAGCGGTTTTACGTGTACATCTTCAATCGTTAATATAAACAGAAAATCAAGAACATTTTAGTTATTTCTAATGAAACACATTGTTTTTTATCATTTGTATTGGAAACAACACTGTCATATGTCTTTTCTTGGAACTAAATAATACGAAACCTCGCTCTATGATTTGAAGGTAAAATCCTCAAATATGGTAAAATAGTGACTTTTTCACTTTAATCATGTAGTTTGATATTACGCAAATATATTCATTTTTACCAATATTCCGATACTATTTCATGAAGTATCACTATATGTGATTTGGCCTTCAAATCTCAGAATTTCGCATAATATTGCATTTTAACAAGTTTTCTTGCATTTTGTTTCGTACGAAAAATCATCGAATTTAGCAATATTTTGACGTTTATCATCCCCTTTTCCTTTATGTGATTTAAACAAAATATCATCGAATTAGGCAATATTTTGCCGCTTATCCACATTTTTGCGAATTTTCAGTTTATGGGTATTAATTCATTATATATACGATAAAAATGATGCAAACACATAATTGATTAGATAATAACCTTAAATACTTCATTTTCCATCAACTATTTCTTTCTCGTTAAAATACTGAGTAAGATATTGAAAGGGGGAGAAGTTCTGATTTTATTGCATATATCGAAGTTTCAGCCGGAATAGAGCGGTTTTCGTGAACATCTTCCATCGGTAATATAAACGGAAAATCAGGAACATTTTTGTTAATTCTAATGAAAACACACTGATTTTTATCATTTGTATTGGAAACAACATTATCATATGTCTTTTCTTGGATCTAAATAATACGAAACCTCGCTCTATAATTTGAAGTTAAAATCCTCAAATATGGTAAAATAGTGACTTTTTCACGTTAATCATGTAGTTTGATATTAGGCAAATATATTCATTTTTACCAATATATCGATACTATTTCATGTAGTATCACGATATGTGATTTGGCCTTCAAATCTCAGAATTTCGCATAATATTGCATTTTAAGCAAGTTTTCTTGCATTTTGTTTCGTACGAAAAATCATCGAATTTAGCAATATTTTGACGTTTATCATCTCCTTTTCCTTCATGTGATTTAAGCAAAATATCATCGAATTAGGCAATATTTTGCCGTTTTCCACGTTTTTGTGAATTTTCCGTCCATGGGTATTAATTCATATATATACGATAAAAATGATGCAAACACATAATTGATTAGATAATAACCTTAAATACTTAATTTTCAATCATCTATTTGTTTCTCGTTAAAATACTGAGTAAGATATTGAAAAGGGGAGAAGTTCGGTTTTTATTGCGTATTATTTACGCATCGACGTTTCAGCCGGAATAGAGCGGTTTTACGTGTACATCTTCCATCGTTAATATAAACAGAAAATCAAGAACATTTTAGTTATTTCTAATGAAAACACATTGTTTTTTATCATTTGTATTGGAAACAACATTGTCATATGTGTTTTCTTGGAACTAAATAATACGAAACCTCGCTCTATGATTTGAAGGTAAAATCCTCAAATATTGTAAAATAGTGACTTTTTCACTTTCATCATGTAGTTTGATATTACGCAAATATGTTCATTTTTACCAATATTTCGATACTATTTCATGTAGTATCACGATATGTGATTTGGCCTTCAAATATCAGAATTTCGCATAATATTGCATTTTAGGCAAGTTTTCTTGCATTTTGTTTCGTACGAAAAATCATCGAATTTAGCAATATTTTGACGTTTATCATCCCCTTTTCCTTTATTTGATTTAAACAAAATATCATCGAATTAGGCAATATTTTGCCGTTTTTTCCACGTTTTTGTGAATTTTCAGTCCATGGGTATTTATTCATTTTATATTCGATAAAAATGATGCAAACACATAATTGATTAGATAATAACCTTAAATACTTCATTTTCAATCAAATATTTGTTTCTCGTTAAAATACTGAGTAAGGTATTGAAAAGGGAAGAAGTTCTGTTTTTATTGCATATATCGACGTTTCAGCCGGAATAGAGCGATTTTGTGTACATCTTCCATCGGTAATAAAACGGAAAATCAGGAACATTTTAGTTAATTCTAATGAAAACACATTGATTTTTATCATTTGTATTGGAAACAACATTGTCATATGTCTTTTCTTGGATCTAAATAATATGAAACCTCGCTCTATGATTTGAAGGTAAAATCCTCAAATATGGTAAAATAGTGACTTTTTCACGTTAATCATGTAGTTTGATATTAGGCAAATATATTCATTTTTACCAATATTCCGATACTATTTCATGTAGTATCACTATATGTGATTTGGCCTTGAAATCTCAGAATTTCGCATAATATTGCATTTTAAGCAAGTTTTCTTACATTTTGTTTCGTACGAAAAATCATCGAATTTAGCAATATTTTGACGTTTATCATCCCCTTTTCCTTTATGTGATTTAAACAAAATATCATCGAATTAGGCAATATTTTGCCGTTTTTTCCACGTTTTTGTGAATTTTCAGTCCATGGGTATTTATTCATTTTATATTCGATAAAAATGATGCAAACACATAATTGATTAGATAATAACCTTAAATACTTCATTTTCAATCAAATATTTGTTTCTCGTTAAAATACTGAGTAAGGTATTGAAAAGGGAAGAAGTTCTGTTTTTATTGCATATATCGACTATTCAGCCGGAATAGAGCGATTTTCGTGTACATCTTCCATCGGTAATAAAACGGAAAATCAGGAACATTTTAGTTAATTCTAATGAAAACACATTGATTTTTTATCATTTGTATTGGAAACAACATTGTCATATGTCTTTTCTTGGATCTAAATAATACGAAACCTCGCTCTATGATTTGAAGTTAAAATCCTCAAATATGGTAAAATAGTGACTTTTTCACATTAATCATGTAGTTTGATAATAGGCAAATATATTCATTTTTACCAATATTCTGATACTATTCCATATAGTATCACTATATGTGATTTGGCCTTCAATTCTCAGAATTTCGCATAATATTGCATTTTAAGCAAGTTTTCTTGCATTTTGTTTCGTACGAAAAATCATCGAATTTAGCAATATTTTGACGTTTATCATCCCGTTTTCCTTTATGTGATTTAAACAAAATATCATCGAATTAGGCAATATTTTGCCGCTTTTCCACATTTTTGTGAATTTTCAGTTTATGGGTATTAATTCATTATATATACGATAAAAATGATGCAAACACATAATTGATTAGATAATAACCTTAAATACTTCATTTTCAATCAACTATTTCTTTCTCGTTAAAATACTGAGTAAGATATTGAAAGGGGGAGAAGTTCTGATTTTATTGCATATATCGACGTTTCAGCCGGAATAGAGCGGTTTTCGTGTACATCTTCCATCGGTAATATAAACGGAAAATCAGGAACATTTTAGTTAATTCTAATGAAAACACACTGATTTTTATCATTTGTATTGGAAACAACATTATCATATGTCTTTTCTTGGATCTAAATAATACGAAACCTCGCTCTATAATTTGAAGTTAAAATCCTCAAATAGGGTTAAATAGTGACTTTTTTCACGTTTTTCATGCAGTTTGATATTACGTAAATATATTCATTTTTACTAATATTTCGATACTATTTCATGTAGTATCACGATATGTGATTTGGCCTTCAAATCTCAGAATGTCGCATAATATTGCATGTTAAGCAAGTTTTCTTGCATTTTGTTTCGTACGAAAAATCATCGAATTTAGCAATATTTTGACGTTTATCAACCCTTTTTCCTTCATGTGATTTAAACAAAATATTATGGAATTAGGCAATAATTTGCCGTTTTCCACGTTTTTGTGAATTTTCAGTTTATGGGTATTAATTCATTATATATACGATAAAAATGATGCAAACACATAATTGATTAGATAATAACCTTAAATACTTCATTTTCAATCAACTATTTCTTTCTCGTTAAAATACTGAGTAAGATATTGAAAAGGGGAGAAGTTCTGATTTTATTGCATATATCGAAGTTTCAGCCGGAATAGAGCGGTTTTCGTGAACATCTTCCATCGGTAATATAAACGGAAAATCAGGAACATTTTAGTTAATTCTAATGAAAACACATTGATTTTTATCATTTGTATTGGAAACCACATTTTCATATGTCTTTTGTTGGATCAAAATAATACGAAACCTCGCTCTATGATTTGAAGTTAAAATCCTCAAATATGGTTAAATAGTGACTTTTTTCACGTTTTTCATGTAGTTTGATATTACGTAAATATATTCATTTTTACCAATATATCGATACTATTTCATGTAGTATCACGATATGTGATTTGGCCTTCAAATCTCAGAATTTCGCATAATATTGCATTTTAAGCAAGTTTTCTTGCATTTTGTTTCGTACGAAAAATCATCGAATTTAGTAATATTTTGACGTTTATCATCCCCTTTTCCTTTATGTGATTTAAACAAAATATCATCGAATTAGGCAATATTTTGCCGTTTTCCACGTTTTTGTGAATTTTCAGTCCATGGGTATTAATTCATATATATACGATAAAAATGATGCAAACACATAATTGATTAGATAATAACCTTAAATACTTCATTTTCAATCATCTATTTGTTTCTCGTTAAAATACTGAGTAAGATATTGAAAAGGGGAGAAGTTCGGTTTTTATTGCGTATTATTTACGCATCGACGTTTCAGCTGGAATAGAGCGGTTTTACGTGTACATCTTCCATCGTTAATATAAACAGAAAATCAAGAACATTTTAGTTATTTCTAATGAAAACACATTGTTTTTTATCATTTGTAATGGAAACAACATTGTCATATGTGTTTTCTTGGAACTAAATAATACGAAACCTCGCTCTATGATTTGAAGGTAAAATCCTCAAATATTGTAAAATAGTGACTTTTTCACTTTAATCATGTAGTTTGATATTACGCAAATATATTCATTTTTACCAATATTTCGATACTATTTCATGTAGTATCACGATATGTGATTTGGCCTTCAAATATCAGAATTTCGCATAATATTGCATTTTAGGCAAGTTTTCTTGCATTTTGTTTCGTACGAAAAATCATCGAATTTAGCAATATTTTGACGTTTATCATCCCCTTTTCCTTTATTTGATTTAAACAAAATATCATCGAATTAGGCAATATTTTGCCGTTTTTTCCACGTTTTTGTGAATTTTCAGTCCATGGGTATTTATTCATTTTATATTCGATAAAAATGATGCAAACACATAATTGATTAGATAATAACCTTAAATTCTTCATTTTCAATCAAATATTTGTTTCTCGTTAAAATACTGAGTAAGATATTGAAAAGGGAAGAAGTTCTGTTTTTATTGCATATATCGACGTTTCAGCCGGAATAGAGCGATTTTCGTGTACATCTTCCATCGGTAATAAAACGGAAAATCAGGAACATTTTAGTTAATTCTAATGAAAACACATTGATTTTTATCATTTGTATTGGAAACAACATTGTCATATGTCTTTTCTTGGATCTAAATAATACGAAACCTCGCTCTATGATTTGAAGGTAAAATCCTCAAATATGGTAAAATAGTGACTTTTTCACGTTAATCATGTAGTTTGATATTAGGCAAATATATTCATTTTTACCAATATTCCGATACTATTTCATGTAGTATCACTATATGTGATTTGGCCTTGAAATCTCAGAATTTCGCATAATATTGCATTTTAAGCAAGTTTTCTTGCATTTTGTTTCGTACGAAAAATCATCGAATTTAGCAATATTTTGACGTTTATCATCCCCTTTTCCTTTATGTGATTTAAACAAAATATCATCGAATTAGGCAATATTTTGCCGTTTTCCACGTTTTTGTGATTTTTCAGTCCATGGGTATTAATTCATATATATACTATAAAAATGATGCAAACACATAATGGATTAGATAATAACCTTAAATACTTCATTGCAATCATCTATTTGTTTCTCGTTAAAATACTGAGTAAGATATTGAAAAGGGGAGAAGTTCGGTTTTTATTGCATATATCGACGTTTCAGCCGGATTAGAGCGGTTTTACGTGTACATCTTCCATCGGTAATATAAACGGAAAATCAGGAACATTTTAGTTAATTCTAATGAAAACACATTGATTTTTTATCATTTGTATTGGAAACAACATTGTCATATGTCTTTTCTTGGATCTAAATAATACGAAACCTCGCTCTATGATTTGAAGTTAAAATCCTCAAATATGGTAAAATAGTGACTTTTTCACATTAATCATGTAGTTTGATAATAGGCAAATATATTCATTTTTACCAATATTCCGATAATATTTCATATAGTATCACTATATGTGATTTGGCCTTCAAATCTCAGAATTTCGCATAATATTGCACTTTAAGCAAGTTTTCTTGCATTTTGTTTCGTACGAAAAATCATCGAATTTAGCAATATTTTGACGTTTATCATCCCGTTTTCCTTTATGTGATTTAAACAAAATATCATCGAATTAGGCAATATTTTTCCGCTTTTCCACATTTTTGTGAATTTTCAGTTTATGGGTATTAATTCATTATATATACGATAAAAATGATGCAAACACATAATTGATTAGATAATAACCTTAAATACTTCATTTTCAATCAACTATTTCTTTCTCGTTAAAATACTGAGTAAGATATTGAAAGGGGGAGAAGTTCTGATTTTATTGCATATATCGACGTTTCAGCCGGAATAGAGCGGTTTTCGTGTACATCTTCCATCGGTAATATAAACGGAAAATCAGGAACATTTTAGTTAATTCTAATGAAAACACACTGATTTTTATTATTTGTATTGGAAACAACATTATCATATGTCTTTTCTTGGATCTAAATAATACGAAACCTCGCTCTATGATTTGAAGTTAAAATCCTCAAATAGGGTTAAATAGTGACTTTTTTCACGTTTTTCATGTAGTTTGATATTACGTAAATATATTCATTTTTACCAATATTTCGATACTATTTCATGTAGTATCACGATATGTGATTTGGCCTTCAAATCTCAGAATGTCGCATAATATTGCATGTTAAGCAAGTTTTCTTGCATTTTGTTTCGTACGAAAAATCATCGAATTTAGCAATATTTTGACGTTTATCAACCCTTTTTCCTTCATGTGATTTAAACAAAATATTATGGAATTAGGCAATAATTTGCCGTTTTCCACGTTTTTGTGAATTTTCAGTCAATGGGTATTAATTCATATATATACGATAAAAATGATGCAAACACATAATTGATTAGATAATAACCTTAAATACTTCATTTTCAATCATCTATTTGTTTCTCGTTAAAATACTGAGTAAGATATTGAAAAGGGGAGAAGTTCGGTTTTTATTGCATATATCGACGTTTCAGCCGGATTAGAGCGGTTTTACGTGTACATCTTCCATCGTTAATATAAACAGAAAATCAAGAACATTTTAGTTATTTATAATGAAAACACATTGTTTTTTATCATTTGTATTGGAAACAACATTGTCATATGTCTTTTCTTGGAACTAAATAATACGAAACCTCGCTCTATGATTTGAAGGTAAAATCCTCAAATATGGTAAAATAGTGACTTTTTCACTTTAATCATGTAGTTTGATATTACGCAAATATATTCATTTTTACCAATATTTCGATACTATTTCATGTATTATCACGATATGTGATTTGGCCCTCAAATCTCAGAATTTCGCATAATATTGCATTTTAGGCAAATTTTCTTGCATTTTGTTTGGTACGAAAAATCATCGAATTTAGCACTATTTTGATGTTTATCATCCCCTTTTCCTTTATGTGATTTAAACAAAATATCATCGAATTAGGCAATATTTTGCCGCTTTTCCACATTTTTGTGAATTTTCAGTTTATGGGTATTAATTCATTATATATACGATAAAAATGATGCAAACACATAATTGATTAGATAATAACCTTAAATACTTCATTTTCAATCAACTATTTCTTTCTCGTTAAAATACTGAGTAAGATATTGAAAGGGGGAGAAGTTCTGATTTTATTGCATATATCGAAGTTTCAGCCGGAATAGAGCGGTTTTCGTGAACATCTTCCATCGGTAATATAAACGGAAAATCAGGAACATTTTAGTTAATTCTAATGAAAACACATTGATTTTTATCATTTGTATTGGAAACCACATTTTCATATGTCTTTTGTTGGATCAAAATAATACGAAACCTCGCTCTATGATTTGAAGTTAAAATCCTCAAATATGGTTAAATAGTGACTTTTTTCACGTTTTTCATGTAGTTTGATATTACGTAAATATATTCATTTTTACCAATATATCGATACTATTTCATGTAGTATCACGATATGTGATTTGGCCTTCAAATCTCAGAATTTCGCATAATATTGCATTTTAAGCAAGTTTTCTTGCATTTTGTTTCGTACGAAAAATCATCGAATTTAGCAATATTTTGACGTTTATCATCTCCTTTTCCTTCATGTGATTTAAGCAAAATATCATCGAATTAGGCAATATTTTGCCGTTTTCCACGTTTTTGTGAATTTTCCGTCCATGGGTATTAATTCATATATATACGATAAAAATGATGCAAACACATAATTGATTAGATAATAACCTTAAATACTTAATTTTCAATCATCTATTTCTTTCTAGTTAAAATATTGAGTAAGATATTGAAAAGGGGAGAAGTTCGGTTTTTATTGCGTATTATTTACGCATCGACGTTTCAGCCGGAATAGAGCGGTTTTACGTGTACATCTTCCATCGTTAATATAAACAGAAAATCAAGAACATTTTAGTTATTTCTAATGAAAACACATTGTTTTTTATCATTTGTATTGGAAACAACATTGTCATATGTGTTTTCTTGGAACTAAATAATACGAAACCTCGCTCTATGATTTGAAGGTAAAATCCTCAAATATTGTAAAATAGTGACTTTTTCACTTTAATCATGTAGTTTGATATTACGCAAATATATTCATTTTTACCAATATTTCGATACTATTTCATGTAGTATCACGATATGTGATTTGGCCTTCAAATATCAGAATTTCGCATAATATTGCATTTTAGGCAAGTTTTCTTGCATTTTGTTTCGTACGAAAAATCATCGAATTTAGCAATATTTTGACGTTTATCATCCCCTTTTCCTTTATTTGATTTAAACAAAATATCATCGAATTAGGCAATATTTTGCCGTTTTTTCCACGTTTTTGTGAATTTTCAGTCCATGGGTATTTATTCATTTTATATTCGATAAAAATGATGCAAACACATAATTGATTAGATAATAACCTTAAATTCTTCATTTTCAATCAAATATTTGTTTCTCGTTAAAATACTGAGTAAGATATTGAAAAGGGAAGAAGTTCTGTTTTTATTGCATATATCGACGTTTCAGCCGGAATAGAGCGATTTTCGTGTACATCTTCCATCGGTAATAAAACGGAAAATCAGGAACATTTTAGTTAATTCTAATGAAAACACATTGATTTTTATCATTTGTATTGGAAACAACATTGTCATATGTCTTTTCTTGGATCTAAATAATACGAAACCTCGCTCTATGATTTGAAGGTAAAATCCTCAAATATGGTAAAATAGTGACTTTTTCACGTTAATCATGTAGTTTGATATTAGGCAAATATATTCATTTTTACCAATATTCCGATACTATTTCATGTAGTATCACTATATGTGATTTGGCCTTGAAATCTCAGAATTTCGCATAATATTGCATTTTAAGCAAGTTTTCTTGCATTTTGTTTCGTACGAAAAATCATCGAATTTAGCAATATTTTGACGTTTATCATCCCCTTTTCCTTTATGTGATTTAAACAAAATATCATCGAATTAGGCAATATTTTGCCGTTTTCCACGTTTTTGTGATTTTTCAGTCCATGGGTATTAATTCATATATACGATAAAAATGATGCAAACACATAATGGATTAGATAATAACCTTAAATACTTCATTGCAATCATCTATTTGTTTCTCGTTAAAATACTGAGTAAGATATTGAAAAGGGGAGAAGTTCGGTTTTTATTGCATATATCGACGTTTCAGCCGGATTAGAGCGGTTTTACGTGTACATCTTCCATCGGTAATATAAACGGAAAATCAGGAACATTTTAGTTAATTCTAATGAAAACACATTGATTTTTTATCATTTGTATTGGAAACAACATTGTCATATGTCTTTTCTTGGATCTAAATAATACGAAACCTCGCTCTATGATTTGAAGTTAAAATCCTCATATATGGTAAAATAGTGACTTTTTCACATTAATCATGTAGTTTGATAATAGGCAAATATATTCATTTTTACCAATATTCCGATAATATTTCATATAGTATCACTATATGTGATTTGGCCTTCAAATCTCAGAATTTCGCATAATATTGCATTTTAAGCAAGTTTTCTTGCATTTTGTTTCGTACGAAAAATCATCGAATTTAGCAATATTTTGACGTTTATCATCCCTTTTTCCTTTATGTGATTTAAACAAAATATCATCGAATTAGGCAATATTTTGCCGCTTTTCCACATTTTTGTGAATTTTCAGTTTATGGGTATTAATTCATTATTTATACGATAAAAATGATGCAAACACATAATTGATTAGATAATAACCTTAAATACTTCATTTTCAATCAACTATTTCTTTCTCGTTAAAATACTGAGTAAGATATTGAAAGGGGGAGAAGTTCTGATTTTATTGCATATATCGAAGTTTCAGCCGGAATAGAGCGGTTTTCGTGAACATCTTCCATCGGTAATATAAACGGAAAATCAGGAACATTTTAGTTAATTCTAATGAAAACACATTGATTTTTATCATTTGTATTGGAAACCACATTTTCATATGTCTTTTGTTGGATCAAAATAATACGAAACCTCGCTCTATGATTTGAAGTTAAAATCCTCACATATGGTTAAATAGTGACTTTTTTCACGTTTTTCATGTAGTTTGATATTACGTAAATATATTCATTTTTACCAATATTTCGATACTATTTCATGTAGTATCACGATATGTGATTTGGCCTTGAAATCTCAGAATTTCGCATAATATTGCATTTTAAGCAAGTTTTCTTGCATTTTGTTTCGTACGAAAAATCATCGAATTTAGCAATATTTTGACGTTTATCATCCCCTTTTCCTTTATGTGATTTAAACAAAATATCATCGAATTAGGCAATATCTTGCCGTTTTCCACGTTTTTGTTAATTTTCAGTCCATGGGTATTAATTCATATATATACGATAAAAATGATGCAAACACATAATTGATTAGATAATAACCTTAAATACTTCATTTTCAATCAACTATTTCTTTCTCGTTAAAATACTGAGTAAGATATTGAAAAGGGGAGAAGTTCTGATTTTATTACATATATCGACGTTTCAGCCGGAATAGAGCGGTTTTCGTATACATCTTCCATCGGTAATATAAACGGAAAATCAGGAACATTTTAGTTAATTCTAATGAAAACACATTGATTTTTATCATTTGTATTGGAAACAACATTGTCATATGTCTTTTCTTGGATCTAAATAATACGAAACCTCGCTCTATGATTTGAAGGTAAAATCATCAAATATGGTAAAATAGTGAATTTTTCACGTTAATCATGTAGTTTGATATTACGCAAATATATTCATTTTTACCAATATTCCGATACTATTTCATATAGTATCACTATATGTGATTTGGCCTTCAAATCTCAGAATTTCGCATAATATTGCATTTTAAGCAAGTTTTCTTGCATTTTGTTTCGTACGAAAAATCATCAAATTTAGCAATATTTTGACGTTTATCAACCCTTTTTCCTTCATGTGATTTAAGCAAAATATTATGGAATTAGGCAATAATTTGCCGTTTTCCACGTTTTTGTGAATTTTCAGTCCATGGGTATTAATTCATATATATACGATAAAAATGATGCAAACACATAATTGATTAGATAATAACCTTAAATACTTAATTTTCAATCATCTATTTGTTTCTCGTTAAAATACTGAGTAAGATATTGAAAAGGGGAGAAGTTCGGTTTTTATTGCATATATCGACGTTTCAGCCGGATTAGAGCGGTTTTACGTGTACATCTTCAATCGTTAATATAAACAGAAAATCAAGAACATTTTAGTTATTTCTAATGAAACACATTGTTTTTTATCATTTGTATTGGAAACAACACTGTCATATGTCTTTTCTTGGAACTAAATAATACGAAACCTCGCTCTATGATTTGAAGTTAAAATCCTCAAATATGGTTAAATAGTGACTTTTTTCACCTTTTTCATGTAGTTTGATATTACGTAAATATATTCATTTTTACCAATATATCGATACTATTTCATGTAGTATCACGATATGTGATTTGGCCTTCAAATCTCAGAATTTCGCAAAATATTGCATTTTAAGCAAGTTTTCTTGCATTTTGTTTCGTACGAAAAATCATCGAATTTAGCAATATTTTGACGTTTATCATCTCCTTTTCCTTCATGTGATTTAAGCAAAATATCATCGAATTAGGCAATATTTTGCCGTTTTCCACGTTTTTGTGAATTTTCCGTCCATGGGTATTAATTCATATATATACGATAAAAATGATGCAAACACATAATTGATTAGATAATAACCTTAAATACTTCATTTTCAATCATCTATTTGTTTCTCGTTAAAATACTGAGTAAGATATTGAAAAGGGGAGAAGTTCGGTTTTTATTGCGTATTATTTACGCATCGACGTTTCAGCCGGAATAGAGCGGTTTTACGTGTACATCTTCCATCGTTAATATAAACAGAAAATCAAGAACATTTTAGTTATTTCTAATGAAAACACATTGTTTTTTATCATTTGTATTGGAAACAACATTGTCATATGTGTTTTCTTGGAACTAAATAATACGAAACCTCGCTCTATGATTTGAAGGTAAAATCCTCAAATATTGTAAAATAGTGACTTTTTCACTTTCATCATGTAGTTTGATATTACGCAAATATATTCATTTTTACCAATATTTCGATACTATTTCATGTAGTATCACGATATGTGATTTGGCCTTCAAATATCAGAATTTCGCATAATATTGCATTTTAGGCAAGTTTTCTTGCATTTTGTTTCGTACGAAAAATCATCGAATTTAGCAATATTTTGACGTTTATCATCCCCTTTTCCTTTATTTGATTTAAACAAAATATCATCGAATTAGGCAATATTTTGCCGTTTTTTCCACGTTTTTGTGAATTTTCAGTCCATGGGTATTTATTCATTTTATATTCGATAAAAATGATGCAAACACATAATTGATTAGATAATAACCTTAAATACTTCATTTTCAATCAAATATTTGTTTCTCGTTAAAATACTGAGTAAGGTATTGAAAAGGGAAGAAGTTCTGTTTTTATTGCATATATCGACGTTTCAGCCGGAATAGAGCGATTTTCGTGTACATCTTCCATCGGTAATAAAACGGAAAATCAGGAACATTTTAGTTAATTCTAATGAAAACACATTGATTTTTATCATTTGTATTGGAAACAACATTGTCATATGTCTTTTCTTGGATCTAAATAATACGAAACCTCGCTCTATGATTTGAAGGTAAAATCCTCAAATATGGTAAAATAGTGACTTTTTCACGTTAATCATGTAGTTTGATATTAGGCAAATATATTCATTTTTACCAATATTCCGATACTATTTCATGTAGTATCACTATATGTGATTTGGCCTTGAAATCTCAGAATTTCGCATAATATTGCATTTTAAGCAAGTTTTCTTACATTTTGTTTCGTACGAAAAATCATCGAATTTAGCAATATTTTGACGTTTATCATCCCCTTTTCCTTTATGTGATTTAAACAAAATATCATCGAATTAGGCAATATTTTGCCGTTTTTTCCACGTTTTTGTGAATTTTCAGTTATGGGTATTTATTCATTTTATATTCGATAAAAATGATGCAAACACATAATTGATTAGATAATAACCTTAAATACTTCATTTTCAATCAAATATTTGTTTCTCGTTAAAATACTGAGTAAGGTATTGAAAAGGGAAGAAGTTCTGTTTTTATTGCATATATCGACGTTTCAGCCGGAATAGAGCGGTTTTCGTGAACATCTTCCATCGGTAATATAAACGGAAAATCAGGAACATTTTAGTTAATTCTAATGAAAACACATTGATTTTTATCATTTGTATTGGAAACCACATTTTCATATGTCTTTTGTTGGATCAAAATGATACGAAACCTCGCTCTATGATTTGAAGTTAAAATCCTCAAATATGGTTAAATAGTGACTTTTTTCACGTTTTTCATGTAGTTTGATATTACGTAAATATACTCATTTTTACCAATATATCGATACTATTTCATGTAGTATCACGATATGTGATTTGGCCTTCAAGTCTCAGAATTTCGCATAATATTGCATTTTAAGCAAGTTTTCTTGCATTTTGTTTCGTACGAAAAATCATCGAATTTAGCAATATTTTGACGTTTATCATCTCCTTTTCCTTCATGTGATTTAAGCAAAATATCATCGAATTAGGCAATATTTTGCCGTTTTCCACGTTTTTGTGAATTTTCCGTCCATGGGTATTAATTCATATATATACGATAAAAATGATGCAAACACATAATTGATTAGATAATAACCTTAAATACTTAATTTTCAATCATCTATTTCTTTCTAGTTAAAATATTGAGTAAGATATTGAAAAGGGGAGAAGTTCGGTTTTTATTGCGTATTATTTACGCATCGACGTTTCAGCCGGAATAGAGCGGTTTTACGTGTACATCTTCCATCGTTAATATAAACAGAAAATCAAGAACATTTTAGTTATTTCTAATGAAAACACATTGTTTTTTATCATTTGTATTGGAAACAACACTGTCATATGTGTTTTCTTGGAACTAAATAATACGAAACCTCGCTCTATGATTTGAAGGTAAAATCCTCAAATATTGTAAAATAGTGACTTTTTCACTTTAATCCTGTAGTTTGATATTACGCAAATATATTCATTTTTACCAATATTTCGATACTATTTCATGTAGTATCACGATATGTGATTTGGCCTTCAAATATCAGAATTTCGCATAATATTGCATTTTAGGCAAGTTTTCTTGCATTTTGTTTCGTACGAAAAATCATCGAATTTAGCAATATTTTGACGTTTATCATCCCCTTTTCCTTTATTTGATTTAAACAAAATATCATCGAATTAGGCAATATTTTGCCGTTTTTTCCACGTTTGTGTGAATTTTCAGTCCATGGGTATTTATTCATTTTATATTCGATAAAAATGATGCAAACACATAATTGATTAGATAATAACCTTAAATTCTTCATTTTCAATCAAATATTTGTTTCTCGTTAAAATACTGAGTAAGATATTGAAAAGGGAAGAAGTTCTGTTTTTATTGCATGTATCGACGTTTCAGCCGGAATAGAGCGATTTTCGTGTACATCTTCCATCGGTAATAAAACGGAAAATCAGGAACATTTTAATTAATTCTAATGAAAACACATTGATTTTTATCATTTGTATTGGAAACAACATTGTCATATGTCTTTTCTTGGATCTAAATAATACGAAACCTCGCTCTATGATTTGAAGGTAAAATCCTCAAATATGGTAAAATAGTGACTTTTTCACGTTAATCATGTAGTTTGATATTAGGCAAATATATTCATTTTTACCAATATTCCGATACTATTTCATGTAGTATCACTATATGTGATTTGGCCTTGAAATCTCAGAATTTCGCATAATATTGCATTTTAAGCAAGTTTTCTTGCATTTTGTTTCGTACGAAAAATCATCGAATTTAGCAATATTTTGACGTTTATCATCCCCTTTTCCTTTATGTGATTTAAACAAAATATCATCGAATTAGGCAATATTTTGCCGTTTTCCACGTTTTTGTGATTTTTCAGTCCATGGGTATTAATTCATATATATACGATAAAAATGATGCAAACACATAATGGATTAGATAATAACCTTAAATACTTCATTGCAATCATCTATTTGTTTCTCGTTAAAATACTGAGTAAGATATTGAAAAGGGGAGAAGTTCGGTTTTTATTGCATATATCGACGTTTCAGCCGGATTAGAGCGGTTTTACGTGTACATCTTCCATCGGTAATATAAACGGAAAATCAGGAACATTTTAGTTAATTCTAATGAAAACACATTGATTTTTTATCATTTGTATTGGAAACAACATTGTCATATGTCTTTTCTTGGATCTAAATAATACGAAACCTCGCTCTATGATTTGAAGTTAAAATCCTCAAATATGGTAAAATAGTGACTTTTTCACATTAATCATGTAGTTTGATAATAGGCAAATATATTCATTTCTACCAATATTCCGATAATATTTCATATAGTATCACTATATGTGATTTGGCCTTCAAATCTCAGAATTTCGCATAATATTGCATTTTAAGCAAGTTTTCTTGCATTTTGTTTCGTACGAAAAATCATCGAATTTAGCAATATTTTGACGTTTATCATCCCTTTTTCCTTTATGTGATTTAAACAAAATATCATCGAATTTAGCAATATTTTGCCGCTTTTCCACATTTTTGTGAATTTTCAGTTTATGGGTATTAATTCATTATATCTACGATAAAAATGATGCAAACACATAATTGATTAGATAATAACCTTAAATACTTCATTTTCAATCAACTATTTCTTTCTCGTTAAAATACTGAGTAAGATATTGAAAGGGGGAGAAGTTCTGATTTTATTGCATATATCGAAGTTTCAGCCGGAATAGAGCGGTTTTCGTGAACATCTTCCATCGGTAATATAAACGGAAAATCAGGAACATTTTAGTTAATTCTAATGAAAACACATTGATTTTTATCATTTGTATTGGAAACCACATTTTCATATGTCTTTTGTTGGATCAAAATAATACGAAACCTCGCTCTATGATTTGAAGTTAAAATCCTCAAATATGGTTAAATAGTGACTTTTTTCACGTTTTTCATGTAGTTTGATATTACGTAAATATATTCATTTTTACCAATATTTCGATACTATTTCATGTAGTATCACGATATGTGATTTGGCCTTGAAATCTCAAAATTTCGCATAATATTGCATTTTAAGCAAGTTTTCTTGCATTTTGTTTCGTACGAAAAATCATCGAATTTAGCAATATTTTGACGTTTATCATCCCCTTTTCCTTTATGTGATTTAAACAAAATATCATTGAATTAGGCAATATCTTGCCGTTTTCCACGTTTTTGTTAATTTTCAGTCCATGGGTATTAATTCATATATATACGATAAAAATGATGCAAACGCATAATTGATTAGATAATAACATTAAATACTTCATTTTCAATCAACTATTTCTTTCTCGTTAAAATACTGAGTAAGATATTGAAAAGGGGAGAAGTTCTGATTTTATTACATATATCGACGTTTCAGCCGGAATAGAGCGGTTTTCGTGTACATCTTCCATCGGTAATATAAACGGAAAATCATGAACATTTTAGTTAATTCTAATGAAAACACATTGATTTTTATCATTTGTATTGGAAACAACATTGTCATATGTCTTTTCTTGGATCTAAATAATACGAAACCTCGCTCTATGATTTGAAGGTAAAATCCTCATATATGGTAAAATAGTGAATTTTTCACGTTAATCATGTAGTTTGATATTACGCAAATATATTCATTTTTACCAATATTCCGATACTATTCATATAGTATCACTATATGTGATTTGGCCTTCAAATCTCAGAATTTCGCATAATATTGCATTTTAAGCAAGTTTTCTTGCATTTTGTTTCGTACGAAAAATCATCAAATTTAGCAATATTTTGACGTTTATCAACCCTTTTTCCTTCATGTGATTTAAGCAAAATATTATGGAATTAGGCAATAATTTGCCGTTTTCCACGTTTTTGTGAATTTTCAGTCCATGGGTATTAATTCATATATATACGATAAAAATGATGCAAACACATAATTGATTAGATAATAACCTTAAATACTTAATTTTCAATCATCTATTTGTTTCTCGTTAAAATACTGAGTAAGATATTGAAAAGGGGAGAAGTTCGGTTTTTATTGCATATATCGACGTTTCAGCCGGATTAGAGCGGTTTTACGTGTACATCTTCAATCGTTAATATAAACAGAAAATCAAGAACATTTTAGTTATTTCTAATGAAACACATTGTTTTTTATCATTTGTATTGGAAACAACACTGTCATATGTCTTTTCTTGGAACTAAATAATACGAAACCTCGCTCTATGATTTGAAGGTAAAATCCTCAAATATGGTAAAATAGTGACTTTTTCACTTTAATCATGTAGTTTGATATTACGCAAATATATTCATTTTTACCAATATTCCGATACTATTTCATGAAGTATCACTATATGTGATTTGGCCTTCAAATCTCAGAATTTCGCATAATATTGCATTTTAACAAGTTTTCTTGCATTTTGTGTTGTACGAAAAATCATCGAATTTAGCAATATTTTGACGTTTATCATCCCCTTTTCCTTTATGTGATTTAAACAAAATATCATCGAATTAGGCAATATTTTGCCGCTTTTCCATATTTTTGCGAATTTTCAGTTTATGGGTATTAATTCATTATATATACGATAAAAATGATGCAAACACATAATTGATTAGATAATAACCTTAAATACTTCATTGCAATCATCTATTTGTTTCTCGTTAAAATACTGAGTAAGATATTGAAAAGGGGAGAAGTTCGGTTTTTATTGCATATATCGACGTTTCAGCCGGATTAGAGCGCTTTTACGTGTACATCTTCCATCGGTAATATAAACGAAAAATCAATAACATTTTAGTTAATTCTAATGAAAACACATTGATTTTTTATCATTTGTATTGGAAACAACATTGTCATATGTCTTTTCTTGGATCTAAATAATACGAAACCTCGCTCTATGATTTGAAGGTAAAATCCTCAAATATGGTAAAATAGTGACTTTTTCACATTAATTATGTAGTTTGATAATAGGCAAATATATTCATTTTTACCAATATTCCGATACTATTTCATGTAGTATCACTATATGTGATTTGGCCTTCAAATCTCAGAATTTCGCATAATATTGCATTTTAAGCAAGTTTTCTTGCATTTTGTTTCGTACGAAAAATCATCGAATTTAGCAATATTTTGACGTTTATCATCCCCTTTTCCTTTATATGATTTAAACAAAATATCATCGAATTAGGCAATATTTTGCCGCTTTTCCACATTTTTGTGAATTTTCAGTTTATGGGTATTAATTCATTATATATACGATAAAAATGATGCAAACACATAATTGATTAGATAATAACCATAAATACTTCATTTTCAATCAACTATTTCTTTCTCGTTAAAATACTGAGTAAGATATTAAAAGGGGGAGAAGTTCTGATTTTATTGCATATATCGAAGTTTCAGCCGGAATAGAGCGGTTTTCGTGAACATCTTCCATCCGTAATATAAACGGAAAATCAGGAACATTTTAGTTAATTCTAATGAAAACACATTGATTTTTATCATTTGTATTGGAAACCACATTTTCATATATCTTTTGTTGGATCAAAATAATATGAAACCTCGCTCTATGATTTGAAGTTAAAATCCTCAAATATGGTTAAATAGTGACTTTTTTCACGTTTTTCATGTAGTTTGATATTACGTAAATATATTCATTTTTACCAATATTTCGATACTATTTCATGTAGTATCACGATATGTGATTTGGCCTTCAAATCTCAGAATTTCGCATAATATTGCATTTTAAGCAAGTTTTCTTGCATTTTGTTTCGTACGAAAAATCATCGAATTTAGCAATATTTTGACGTTTATCATCTCCTTTTCCTTCATGTGATTTAAGCAAAATATCATCGAATTAGGCAATATTTTGCCGTTTTCCACGTTTTTGTGAATTTTCCGTCCATGGGTATTTATTCATATATATACGATAAAAATGATGCAAACACATAATTGATTAGATAATAACCTTAAATACTTCATTTTCAATCATCTATTTGTTTCTCGTTAAAATACTGAGTAAGATATTGAAAAGGGGAGAAGCTCGGTTTTTATTGCGTATTATTTACGCATCGACGTTTCAGCAGGAATAGAGCGGTTTTACGTGTACATCTTCCATCGTTAATATAAACAGAAAATCAAGAACATTTTAGTTATTTCTAATGAAAACACATTGTTTTTTAAAATTTGTATTGGAAACAACATTGTCATATGTGTTTTCTTGGAAGTAAATAATACGAAACCTCGCTCTATGATTTGAAGGTAAAATCCTCAAATATGGTAAAATAGTGACTTTTTCACTTTAATCATGTAGTTTGATATTACGCAAATATATTAATTTTTACCAATATTTCGATACTATTTCATGTAGTATCACGATATGTGATTTGGCGTTCAAATCTCAGAATTTCGCATAATATTGCATTTTAGGCAAGTTTTCTTGCATTTTGTTTCGTACGAAAAATCATCGAATTTAGCAATATTTTGACGTTTATCATCCCCTTTTCCTTTATTTGATTTAAACAAAATATCACCGAATTAGGCAATATTTTGCAGTTTTTTCCACGTTTTTGTGAATTTTCAGTCCATGGGTATTTATTCATTATATATACGATAAAAATGATGCAAACACATAATTGATTAGATAATAACCTTAAATACTTCATTTTCAATCAACTATTTCTTTCTCGTTAAAATACTGAGTCAGATATTGAAAAGGGAAGAAGTTCTGTTTTTATTGCATATATCGACGTTTCAGCCTGAATAGAGCGATTTTCGTGTACATCTTCCATCGGTAATAAAACGGAAAATCAGGAACATTTTAGTTAATTCTAATGAAAACACATTGATTTTTATCATTTGTATTGGAAACAACATTGTCATATGTCTTTTCTTGGATCTAAATAATACGAAACCTCGCTCTATGATTTGAAGGTAAAATCCTCAAATATGGTAAAATAGTGACTTTTTCACGTTAATCATGTAGTTTGATATTAGGCAAATATATTAATTTTACCAATATTCCGATACTATTTCATGTAGTATCACTATATGTGATTTGGCCTTAAAATCTCAGAATTTCGCATAATATTGCATTTTAAGCAAGTTTTCTTGCATTTTGTTTCGTACGAAAAATTATCGAATTTAGCAATATTTTGACGTTTATCATCCCCTTTTCCTTTATGTGATTTAAACAAAATATCATCGAATTAGGCAATATTTTGCCGTTTTCCACGTTTTTGTGAATTTTTAGTCCATGGGTATTAATTCATATATATACGATAAAAATGATGCAAACACATAATGGATTAGATAATAACATTAAATACTTCATTGCAATCATCTATTTGTTTCTCGTTAAAATACTGAGTAAGATATTGAAAAGGGGAGAAGTTCGGTTTTTTTTGCATATATCGACGTTTCAGCCGGATTAGAGCGGTTTTACGTGTACATCTTCCATCGGTAATATAAACGAAAAATCAGGAACATTTTAGTTAATTCTAATGAAAACACATTGATTTTTTATCATTTGTATTGGAAACAACATTGTCATATGTCTTTTCTTGGATCTAAATAATACGAAACCTCGCTCTATGATTTGAAGGTAAAATCCTCAAATATGGTAAAATAGTGACTTTTTCACATTAATCATGTAGTTTGATAATAGGCAAATATATTCATTTTTACCAATATTCCGATACTATTTCATGTAGTATCACTATATGTGATTTGGCCTTCAAATCTCAAAATTTCGCATAATATTGCATTTAAAGCAAGTTTTCTTGCATTTTGTTTCGTACGAAAAATCATCGAATTTAGCAATATTTTGACGTTTATCATCCCCTTTTCCTTTATGTGATTTAAACAAAATATCATCGAATTAGGCAATATTTTGCCGCTTTTCCACATTTTTGTGAATTTACAGTTTATGGGTATTAATTCATTATATATACGATAAAAATGATGCAAACACATAATTGATTAGATAATAACCATAAATACTTCATTTTCAATCAACTATTTCTTTCTCGTTAAAATACTGAGTAAGATATTGAAAGGGGGAGAAGTTCTGATTTTATTGCATATATCGAAGTTTCAGCCGGAATAGAGCGGTTTTCGTGAACATCTTCCATCCGTAATATAAACGGAAAATCAGGATCATTTTAGTTAATTCTAATGAAAACACATTGATTTTTATCATTTGTATTGGAAACCACATTTTCATATGTCTTTTGTTGGATCAAAATAATATGAAACCTCGCTCTATGATTTGAAGTTAAAATCCTCAAATATGGTTAAATAGTGACTTTTTTCACGTTTTTCATGTAGTTTGATATTACGTAAATATATTCATTTTTACCAATATTCCGATACTATTTCATGTAGTATCACTATATGTGATTTGGCCTTAAAATCTCAGAATTTCGCATAATATTGCATTTTAAGCAAGTTTTCTTGCATTTTGTTTCGTACGAAAAATCATCGAATTTAGCAATATTTTGACGTTTATCACCCCCTTTTCCTTTATGTGATTTAAACAAAATATCATCGAATTAGGCAATATTTTGCCGTTTTCCACGTTTTTGTGAATTTTCAGTCCATGGGTATTAATTCATATATATACGATAAAAATGATGCAAACACATAATGGATTAGATAATAACCTTAAATACTTCATTGCAATCATCTATTTGTTTCTCGTTAAAATACTGAGTAAGATATTGAAAAGGGGAGAAGTTCTGATTTTATTACATATATCGACGTTTCAGCCGGAATAGAGCGGTTTTCGTGTACATCTTCTATCGGTAATATAAATGGAAAATCAGGAACATTTTAGTTAATTCTAATGAAAACACATTGATTTTTATCATTTGTATTGGAAACAACATTGTCATATGTCTTTTCTTGGATCTAAATAATACGAAACCTCGCTCTATGATTTGAAGGTAAAATCCTCAAATATGGTAAAATAGTGACTTTTTCACGTTAATCATGTAGTTTGATATTAGGCAAATATATTCATTTTTACCAATATTCCGATACTATTTCATGTAGTATCACTATATGTGATTTGGCCTTAAAATCTCAGAATTTCGCATAATATTGCATTTTAAGCAAGTTTTCTTGCATTTTGTTTCGTACGAAAAATCATCGAATTTAGCAATATTTTGACGTTTATCACCCCCTTTTCCTTTATGTGATTTAAACAAAATATCATCGAATTAGGCAATATTTTGCCGTTTTCCACGTTTTTGTGAATTTTCAGTCCATGGGTATTAATTCATATATATACGATATAAATGATGCAAACACATAATGGATTAGATAATAACCTTAAATACTTCATTGCAATCATCTATTTGTTTCTCGTTAAAATACTGAGTAAGATATTGAAAAGGGGAGAAGTTCGGTTTTTATTGCATATATCGACGTTTCAGCCGGATTAGAGCGGTTTTACGTGTACATCTTCCATCGGTAATATAAACGAAAAATCAGGAACATTTTAGTTAATTCTAATGAAAACACATTGATTTTTTATCATTTGTATTGGAAACAACATTGTCATATGTCTTTTCTTGGATCTAAATAATACGAAACCTCGCTCTATGATTTGAAGGTAAAATCCTCAAATATGGTAAAATAGTGACTTTTTCACATTAATCATGTAGTTTGATAATAGGCAAATATATTAATTTTTACCAATATTCCGATACTATTTCATGTAGTATCAATATATGTGATTTGGCCTTCAAATCTCAGAATTTCGCATAATATTGCATTTTAAGCAAGTTTTCTTGCATTTTGTTTCGTACGAAAAATCATCGAATTTAGCAATATTTTGACGTTTATCATCCCCTTTTCCTTTATATGATTTAAACAAAATATCATCGAATTAGGCAATATTTTGCCGCTTTTCCACATTTTTGTGAATTTTCAGTTTATGGGTATTAATTCATTATATATACGATAAAAATGATGCAAACACATAATTGATTAGATAATAACCATAAATACTTCATTTTCAATCAACTATCTCTTTCTCGTTAAAATACTGAGTAAGATATTGAAAGCGGGAGAAGTTCTGATTTTATTGCATATATCGAAGTTTCAGCCGGAATAGAGCGGTTTTCGTGAACATCTTCCATCCGTAATATAAACGGAAAATCTGGAACATTTTAGTTAATTCTAATGAAAACACATTGATTTTTATCATTTGTATTGGAAACCACATTTTCATATGTCTTTTGTTGGATCAAAATAATATGAAACCTCGCTCTATGATTTGAAGTTAAAATCCTCAAATATGGTTAAATAGTGACTTTTTTCACGTTTTTCATGTAGCTTGATATTACGTAAATATATTCATTTTTACCAATATTTCGATACTATTTCATGTAGTATCACGATATGTGATTTGGCCTTCAAATCTCAGAATTTCGCATAATATTGCATTTTAAGCAAGTTTTCTTGCATTTTGTTTCGTACGAAAAATCATCGAATTTAGCAATATTTTGACGTTTATCATCCCCTTTTCCTTTATGTGATTTAAACAAAATATCATCGAATTAGGCAATATTTTGCCGTTTTCCACGTTTTTGTGAATTTTTAGTCCATGGGTATTAATTCATATATATACGATAAAAATGATGCAAACACATAATGGATTAGATAATAACATTAAATACTTCATTGCAATCATCTATTTGTTTCTCGTTAAAATACTGAGTAAGATATTGAAAAGGGGAGAAGTTCGTTTTTTTTTGCATATATCGACGTTTCAGCCGGATTAGAGCGGTTTTACGTGTACATCTTCCATCGGTAATATAAACGAAAAATCAGGAACATTTTAGTTAATTCTAATGAAAACACATTGATTTTTTATCATTTGTATTGGAAACAACATTGTCATATGTCTTTTCTTGGATCTATATAATACGAAACCTCGCTCTATGATTTGAAGGTAAAATCCTCAAATATGGTAAAATAGTGACTTTTTCACATTAATCATGTAGTTTGATAATAGGCAAATATATTCATTTTTACCAATATTCCGATACTATTTCATGTAGTATCACTATATGTGATTTGGCCTTCAAATCTCAGAATTTCGCATAATATTGCATATTAAGCAAGTTTTCTTGCATTTTGTTTCGTACGAAAAATCATCGAATTTAGCAATATTTTGACGTTTATCATCCCCTTTTCCTTTATGTGATTTAAACAAAATATCATCGAATTAGGCAATATTTTGCCGCTTTTCCACATTTTTGTGAATTTACAGTTTATGGGTATTAATTCATTATATATACGATAAAAATGATGCAAACACATAATTGATTAGATAATAACCATAAATACTTCATTTTCAATCAACTATTTCTTTCTCGTTAAAATACTGAGTAAGATATTGAAAGGGGGAGAAGTTCTGATTTTATTGCATATATCGAAGTTTCAGCCGGAATAGAGCGGTTTTCGTGAACATCTTCCATCCGTAATATAAACGGAAAATCAGGAACATTTTAGTTAATTCTAATGAAAACACATTGATTTTTATCCTTTGTATTGGAAACCACATTTTCATATGTCTTTTGTTGGATCAAAATAATATGAAACCTCGCTCTATGATTTGAAGTTAAAATCCTCAAATATGGTTAAATAGTGACTTTTTTCACGTTTTTCATGTAGTTTGATATTACGTAAATATATTCATTTTTACCAATATTCCGATACTATTTCATGTAGTATCACTATATGTGATTTGGCCTTAAAATCTCAGAATTTCGCATAATATTGCATTTTAAGCAAGTTTTCTTGCATTTTGTTTCGTACGAAAAATCATCGAATTTAGCAATATTTTGACGTTTATCACCCCCTTTTCCTTTATGTGATTTAAACAAAATATCATCGAATTAGGCAATATTTTGCCGTTTTCCACGTTTTTGTGAATTTTCAGTCCATGGGTATTAATTCATATATATACGATAAAAATGATGCAAACACATAATGGATTAGATAATAACCTTAAATACTTCATTGCAATCATCTATTTGTTTCTCGTTAAAATACTGAGTAAGATATTGAAAAGGGGAGAAGTTCGGTTTTTATTGCATATATCGACGTTTCAGCCGGATTAGAGCGGTTTTACGTGTACATCTTCCATGGGTAATATAAACGGAAAATCAGGAACATTTTAGTTAATTCTAATGAAAACACATTGATTTTTTATCATTTGTATTGGAAACAACATTGTCATATATCTTTTCTTGGATCTAAATAATACGAAACCTCGCTCTATGATTTGAAGGTAAAATCCTCAAATATGGTAAAATAGTGACTTTTTCACATTAATCATGTAGTTTGATAATAGGCAAATATATTCATTTTTACCAATATTCCGATACTATTTCATGTAGTATCACTATATGTGATTTGGCCTTCAAATCTCAGAATTTCGCATAATATTGCATTTTAAGCAAGTTTTCTTGCATTTTGTTTCGTACGAAAAATCATCGAATTTAGCAATATTTTGACGTTTATCATCCCCTTTTCCTTTATGTGATTTAAACAAAATATCATCGAATTAGGCAATATTTTGCCGCTTTTCCACATTTTTGTGAATTTTCAGTTTATGGGTATTAATTCATTATATATACGATAAAAATGATGCAAACACATAATTGATTAGATAATAACCATAAATACTTCATTTTCAATCAACTATTTCTTTCTCGTTAAAATACTGAGTAAGATATTGAAAGGGGGAGAAGTTCTGATTTTATTGCATATATCGAAGTTTCAGCCGGAATAGAGCGGTTTTCGTGAACATCTTCCATCCGTAATATAAACGGAAAATCAGGAACATTTTAGTTAATTCTAATGAAAACACATTGATTTTTATCATTTGTATTGGAAACCACATTTTCATATGTCTTTTGTTGGATCAAAATAATATGAAACCTCGCTCTATGATTTGAAGTTAAAATCCTCAAATTTGGTTAAATAGTGACTTTTTTCACGTTTTTCATGTAGTTTGATATTACGTAAATATATTCATTTTTACCAATATTCGGATACTATTTCATGTAGTATCACTATATGTGATTTGGCCTTAAAATCTCAGAATTTCGCATAATATTGCATTTTAAGCAAGTTTTCTTGCATTTTGTTTCGTACGAAAAATCATCGAATTTAGCAATATTTTGACGTTTATCACCCCCTTTTCCTTTATGTGATTTAAACAAAATATCATCGAATTAGGCAATATTTTGCCGTTTTCCACGTTTTTGTGAATTTTCAGTCCATGGGTATTAATTCATATATATACGATAAAAATGATGCAAACACATAATGGATTAGATAATAACCTTAAATACTTCATTGCAATCATCTATTTGTTTCTCGTTAAAATACTGAGTAAGATATTGAAAAGGGGAGAAGTTCGGTTTTTATTGCATATATCGACGTTTCAGCCGGATTAGAGCGGTTTTACGTGTACATCTTCCATGGGTAATATAAACGGAAAATCAGGAACATTTTAGTTAATTCTAATGAAAACACATTGATTTTTTATCATTTGTATTGGAAACAACATTGTCATATATCTTTTCTAGGATCTAAATAATACGAAACCTCGCTCTATGATTTGAAGGTAAAATCCTCAAATATGGTAAAATAGTGACTTTTTCACATTAATCATATAGTTTGATAATAGGCAAATATATTCATTTTTACCAATATTCCGATACTATTTCATGTAGTATCACTATATGTGATTTGGCCTTCAAATCTCAGAATTTCGCATAATATTGCATTTTAAGCAAGTTTTCTTGCATTTTGTTTCGTACGAAAAATCATCGAATTTAGCAATATTTTGACGTTTATCATCCCCTTTTCCTTTATGTGATTTAAACAAAATATCATCGAATTAGGCAATATTTTGCCGCTTTTCCACATTTTTGTGAATTTTCAGTTTATGGGTATTAATTCATTATATATACGATAAAAATGATGCAAACACATAATTGATTAGATAATAACCATAAATACTTCATTTTCAATCAACTATTTCTTTCTCGTTAAAATACTGAGTAAGATATTGAAAGGGGGAGAAGTTCTGATTTTATTGCATATATCGAAGTTTCAGCCGGAATAGAGCGGTTTTCGTGAACATCTTCCATCCGTAATATAAACGGAAAATCAGGAACATTTTAGTTAATTCTAATGAAAACACATTGATTTTTATCATTTGTATTGGAAACCACATTTTCATATGTCTTTTGTTGGATCAAAATAATATGAAACCTCGCTCTATGATTTGAAGTTAAAATCCTCAAATTTGGTTAAATGGTGACTTTTTTCACGTTTTTCATGTAGTTTGATATTACGTAAATATATTCATTTTTACCAATATTCGGATACTATTTCATGTAGTATCACTATATGTGATTTGGCCTTAAAATCTCAGAATTTCGCATAATATTGCATTTTAAGCAAGTTTTCTTGCATTTTGTTTCGTACGAAAAATCATCGAATTTAGCAATATTTTGACGTTTATCACCCCCTTTTCCTTTATGTGATTTAAACAAAATATCATCGAATTAGGCAATATTTTGCCGTTTTCCACGTTTTTGTGAATTTTCAGTCCATGGGTATTAATTCATATATATACGATAAAAATGATGCAAACACATAATGGATTAGATAATAACCTTAAATACTTCATTGCAATCATCTATTTGTTTCTCGTTAAAATACTGAGTAAGATATTGAAAAGGGGAGAAGTTCGGTTTTTATTGCATATATCGACGTTTCAGCCGGATTAGAGCGGTTTTACGTGTACATCTTCCATGGGTAATATAAACGGAAAATCAGGAACATTTTAGTTAATTCTAATGAAAACACATTGATTTGTTATCATTTGTATTGAAAACAACATTGTCATATATCTTTTCTTGGATCTAAATAATACGAAACCTCGCTCTATGATTTGAAGGTAAAATCCTCAAATATGGAAAAATCGTGACTTTTTCACATTAATCATGTAGTTGATAATAGGCAAATATATTAATTTTTACCAATATTCCGATACTATTTCATGTAGTATCACTATATGTGATTTGGCCTTCAAATCTCAGAATTTCGCATAATATTGCATTTTAAGCAAGTTTTCTTGCATTTTGTTTCGTACGAAATATCATCGAATTTAGCAATATTTTGACGATTATCATCCCCTTTTCCTTTATGTGATTTAAACAAAATATCATCGAATTAGGCAATATTTTGCCGCTTTTCCACATTTTTGTGAATTTTCAGTTTATGGGTATTAATTCATTATATATACGATAAAAATGATGCAAACACATAATTGATTAGATAATAACCTTAAATACTTCATTTTCAATCAACTATTTCTTTCTCGTTAAAATACTGAGTAAGATATTGAAAGGGGGAGAAGTTCTGATTTTATTGCATATATCGACGTTTCAGCCGGAATAGAGCGGTTTTCGTGTACATCTTCCATCGGTAATATAAACGGAAAATCAGGAACATTTTAGTTAATTCTCATGAAAACACATTGATTTTTATCATTTGTATTGGAAACAACATTGTCATATTTCTTTTCTTGGATCTAAATAATACGAAACCTCGCTCTATGATTTGAAGGTAAAATCCTCAAATATGGTAAAATAGTGACTTTTTCACATTAATCATGTAGTTTGATAATAGGCAAATATATTCATTTTTACCAATATTCCGATACTATTTCATGTAGTATCACTATATGTGATTTGGCCTTCAAATCTCAGAATTTCGCATAATATTGCATTTTAAGCAAGTTTTCTTGCATTTTGTTTCGTACGAAAAATCATCGAATTTAGCAATATTTTGACGTTTATCATCCCCTTTTCCTTTATGTGATTTAAACAAAATATCATCGAATTAGGCAATATTTTGCCGCTTTTCCACATTTTTGTGAATTTTCAGTTTATGGGTATTAATTCATTATATATACGATAAAAATGATGCAAACACATAATTGATTAGATAATAACCATAAATACTTCATTTTCAATCAACTATTTCTTTCTCGTTAAAATACTGAGTAAGATATTGAAAGGGGGAGAAGTTCTGATTTTATTGCATATATCGAAGTTTCAGCCGGAATAGAGCGGTTTTCGTGAACATCTTCCATCCGTAATATAAACGGAAAATCAGGAACATTTTAGTTAATTCTAATGAAAACACATTGATTTTTATCATTTGTATTGGAAACCACATTTTCATATGTCTTTTGTTGGATCAAAATAATATGAAACCTCGCTCTATGATTTGAAGTTAAAATCCTCAAATTTTGTTAAATAGTGACTTTTTTCACGTTTTTCATGTAGTTTGATATTACGTAAATATATTCATTTTTACCAATATTACGATACTATTTCATGTAGTATCACTATATGTGATTTGGCCTTAAAATCTCAGAATTTCGCATAATATTGCATTTTAAGCAAGTTTTCTTGCATTTTGTTTCGTACGAAAAATCATCGAATTTAGCAATATTTTGACGTTTATCACCCCCTTTTCCTTTATGTGATTTAAACAAAATATCATCGAATTAGGCAATATTTTGCCGTTTTCCACGTTTTTGTGAATTTTCAGTCCATGGGTATTAATTCATATATATACGATAAAAATGATGCAAACACATAATGGATTAGATAATAACCTTAAATACTTCATTGCAATCATCTATTTGTTTCTCGTTAAAATACTGAGTAAGATATTGAAAAGGGGAGAAGTTCGGTTTTTATTGCATATATCGACGTTTCAGCCGGATTAGAGCGGTTTTACGTGTACATCTTCCATGGGTAATATAAACGGAAAATCAGGAACATTTTAGTTAATTCTAATGAAAACACATTGATTTTTTATCATTTGTATTGGAAACAACATTGTCATATATCATTTCTTGGATCTAAATAATACGAAACCTCGCTCTATGATTTGAAGGTAAAATCCTCAAATATGGTAAAATAGTGACTTTTTCACATTAATCATGTAGTTTGATAATAGGCAAATATATTAATTTTTACCAATATTCCGATACTATTTCATGTAGTATCACTATATGTGATTTGGCCTTCAAATCTCAGAATTTCGCATAATATTGCATTTTAAGCAAGTTTTCTTGCATTTTGTTTCGTACGAAATATCATCGAATTTAGCAATATTTTGACGTTTATCATCCCCTTTTCCTTTATGTGATTTAAACAAAATATCAACGAATTAGGCAATATTTTGCCGCTTTTCCACATTTTTGTGAATTTTTAGTTTATGGGTATTAATTCATTATATATACGATAAAAATGATGCAAACATATAATTGATTAGATAATAACCTTAAATACTTCATTTTCAATCAACTATTTCTTTCTCGTTAAAATACTGAGTAAGATATTGAAAGGGGGAGAAGTTCTGATTTTATTGCATATATCGACGTTTCAGCCGGAATAGAGCGGTTTTCGTGAACATCTTCCATCGGTAATATAAACGGAAAATCAGGAACATTTTAGTTAATTCTAATGAAAACACATTGATTTTTATCATTTGTATTGGAAACAACATTGTCATATTTCTTTTCTTGGATCTAAATAATACGAAACCTCGGTCTATGATTTGAAGTTAAAAACCTCAAATATGGTTAAATACTGACTTTTTTCACGTTTTTCTTGTAGTTTGATATTACGTAAATATATTCATTTTTACCAATATATCGATACTATTTCATGTAGTATCACGATATGTGATTTGGCCTTGAAATCTCAGAATTTTGCATAATATTGCATTTTAGGCAAGTTTTCTTGCATTTTGTTTCGTACGAAAAATCATCGAATTTAGCAATATTTTGACGTTTATCATCCCCTTTTCCATTATGTGATTTAAACAAAATATCATCGAATTAGGCAATATTTTGCCGTTTTCCACGTTTTTGTGAATTTTCAGTCCATGGGTAATAATTCATATATATACGATAAAAATGATGCAAACACATAATTGATTAGATAATAACCTTAAATACTTCATTTTCAATCAACTATTTCTTTCTCGTTAAAATACTGAGTAAGATATTGAAAGGGGGAGAAGTTCTGATTTTATTGCATATATCGACGTTTCAGCCGGAATAGAGCGGTTTTCGTGTACATCTTCCATCGGTAATATAAACGGAAAATCAGGAACATTTTAGTTAATTCTAATGAAAACACATTGATTTTTATCATTTGTATTGGAAACAACATTTTCATATGTCTTTTCTTGGATCAAAATAATACGAAACCTCGCTCTATGATTTGAAGTTAAAATCCTCAAATATGGTTAAATAGTGACTTTTTTCACGTTTTTCATTTAGTTTGATATTACGTAAATATATTCATTTTTACCAATATTTCGATACTATTTCATGTAGAATCACGATATGTGATTTGGCCTTCAAATCTCAGAATTTCGCATAATATTGCATTTTAAGCAAGTTTTCTTGCATTTTGTTTCGTACGAAAGATCATCGAATTTAGTAATATTTTGACGTTTATCATCTCCTTTTCCTTCATGTGATTTAAACAAAATATCATCGAATTAGCCAATATTTTGCCGTTTTCCACGTTTTTGTGAATTTTCAGTCCATGGGTATTATTTCATATATATACGATAAAAATGATGCAAACACATAATTGATTAGATAATAATCTTAAATACTTCATTTTCGATCATCTATTTGTTTCTCGTTAAAATACTGAGTACGATATTGAAAAGGGGAGAAGTTCTGTTTTTATTGCATATATCGACGTTTCAGCCGGATTAGAGCGGTTTTACGTGTACATGTTCCTTCGTTAATATAAACGGAATATCAAGAACATTTTAGTTAATTCTAATGAAAACACATTGTTTTTTATCATTTGTATTGGAAACAACATTGTCATATGTCTTTTCTTGGAACTAAATAATACGAAACCTCGCTCTATGATTTGAAGTTAAAATCCTCAAATATGGTAAAATAGTGACTTTGTCACTTTAATCATGTAGTTTGATATTATGCAAATATATTCATTTGTACCAATATTTCGATACTATTTCATGTAGTATCACGATATGTGATTTGGCCTTCAAATCTCAGAATTTCGCATAATATTGCATTTTATGCAAGTTTTCTTGCATTTTGTTTCGTACGAAAAATCATCGAATTTAGCAATATTTTGACGTTTATCATCCCCTTTTCCTTTATTTGATTTAAACCAAATATCATCGAATTAGGCAATATTTTGCCGTTTTTCCACGTTTTTGTGAATTTTCAGTCCATGGGTATTAATTCATTATATATACGATAAAAATGATGCAAACACATAATTGATTAGATAATAACCTTAAATACTTAATTTTCAATCAACTATTTGTTTCTCGTTAAAATACTGAGTAAGATATTGAAAAGGGGAGAAGTTCTGTTTTTATTGCATATATCGACGTTTCAGCCGGAATAGAGCGATTTTCGTGTACATCTTCCATCGGTAATATAAACGGAAAATCTGGAACATTTTAGTTAATTCTAATGAAAACACATTGATTTTTATCATTTGTATTGGAAACAACATTGTCATATGTCTTTTCTTGGATCTAAATAATACGAAACCTCGCTCTATGATTCTAAGTTAAAATCCTCAAATATGGCTAAATAGTGACTTTTTTCACGTTTTTCATGTAGTTTGATATTACGTAAATATATTCATTTTTACCAATATATCGATACTATTTCATGTAGTAACACGATATGTTATTTCGCCTTCAAATCTCAGAATTTCGCATAATATTGCATTTTAAGCAAGTTTTCTTGCATTTTGTTTCGTACGAAAAATCATCGAATTTAGCAATATTTTGACGTTTATCATCTCCTTTTCCTTCATGTGATTTAAGCAAAATATCATCGAATTAGGCAATATTTTGCCGTTTTCCACGTTTTTGTGAATTTTCCGTCCATGGGTATTAATTCATATATATACGATAAAAATGATGCAAACACATAATTGATTAGATTATAACCTTATATACTTCATTTTCAATCATCTATTTGTTTCTCGTTAAAATACTGAGTAAGATATTGAAAAGGGGAGAAGTTCGGTTTTTATTGCATATATCGACCTTTCAGCCGGAATAGAGCGGTTTTACTTGTACATCTTCCATCGTTAATATAAACAGAAAATCAAGAACATTTTAGTTATTTCTAATGAAAACACATTGTTTTTACCATTTGTATTGGAAACAACATTGTCATATGTGTTTTCTTGGAACTAAATACTACGAAACCTCGCTCTATGATTTGAAGGTAAAATCCTCAAATATGGTAAAATAGTGACTTTTTCACTTTAATCATGTAGTTTGATATTACGCTAATATATTCATTTTTACCATTATTTCGATACTATTTCATGTAGTATCACGATATGTGATTTGGCCTTCAAATCTCAAAATTTCGCATAATATTGCATTTTAGGCAAGTTTTCTTGCATTTTGTTTCGTACGAAAAATCATCGAATTTAGCAATATTTTGACGCTTATCATCCCCTTTTCCTTTATTTGATTTAAACAAAATATCACCGAATTAGGCAATATTTTGCCGTTTTTTCCACGTTTTTGTGAATTTTCAGTCCATGGGTATTAATTCATTATATATACGATAAAAATGATGCAAACACATAATTGATTAGATAATAACCTTAAATACTTAATTTTCAATCAACTATTTGTTTCTCGTTAAAATACTGAGTAAGATATTGAAAAGGGGAGAAGTTCTGTTTTTATTGCATATATCGACGTTTCAGCCGGAATAGAGCGATTTTCGTGTACATCTTCCATCTGTAATATAAACGGAAAATCAAGAACATTTTAGTTAATTCTAATGAAAACACATTGATTTTTATCATTTGTATTGGAAACAACATTGTCATATGTCTTTTCTTGGATCTAAATAATACGAAACCTCGCTCTATGATTCTAAGTTAAAATCCTCAAATATGGCTAAATAGTGACTTTTTTCACGTTTTTCATGTAGTTTGATATTATGTAAATATATTCATTTCTACCAATATATCGATACTATTTCATGTAGTAACACGATATGTTATTTGGCCTTCAAATCTCAGAATTTCGCATAATATTGCATTTTAAGCAAGTTTTCTTGCAATTTTTTTCGTACGAAAATCATTGAATTTAGCAATATTTTGACGTTTATCATCTCCTTTTCCTTCATGTGATTTAAACAAAATATCATCGAATTAGGCAATATTTTGCCGTTTTCCACGTTTTTGTGAATTTTCCGTCCATGGGTATTAATTCATATATATACGATAAAAATGATGCAAACACATAATGGATTAGATAATAACCTTAAATACTTCATTGCAATCATCTATTTGTTTCTCGTTAAAATACTGAGTAAGATATTGAAAAGGGGAGAAGTTCGGTTTTTATTGCATATATCGACGTTTCAGCCGGATTAGAGCGGTTTTACGTGTACATCTTCCATGGGTAATATAAACGGAAAATCAGGAACATTTTAGTTAATTCTAATGAAAACACATTGATTTGTTATCATTTGTATTGGAAACAACATTGTCATATATCTTTTCTTGGATCTAAATAATACGAAACCTCGCTCTATGATTTGAAGGTAAAATCCTCAAATATGGTAAAATAGTGACTTTTTCACATTAATCATGTAGTTGATAATAGGCAAATATATTAATTTTTACCAATATTCCGATACTATTTCATGTAGTATCACTATATGTGATTTGGCCTTCAAATCTCAGAATTTCGCATAATATTGCATTTTAAGCAAGTTTTCTTGCATTTTGTTTCGTACGAAATATCATCGAATTTAGCAATATTTTGACGTTTATCATCCCCTTTTCCTTTATGTGATTTAAACAAAATATCATCGAATTAGGCAATATTTTGCCGCTTTTCCACATTTTTGTGAATTTTCAGTTTACGGGTATTAATTCATTATATATACGATAAAAATGATGCAAACACATAATTGATTAGATAATAACCTTAAATACTTCATTTTCAATCAACTATTTCTTTCTCGTTAAAATACTGAGTAAGATATTGAAAGGGGGAGAAGTTCTGATTTTATTGCATATATCGACGTTTCAGCCGGAATAGAGCGGTTTTCGTGTACATCTTCCATCGGTAATATAAACGGAAAATCAGGAACATTTTAGTTAATTCTCATGAAAACACATTGATTTTTATCATTTGTATTGGAAACAACATTTTCATATGTCTTTTCTTGGATCAAAATAATACGAAACCTCGCTCTATGATTTGAAGTTAAAATCCTCAAATATGGTTAAATAGTGACTTTTTTCACGTTTTTCATTTAGTTTGATATTACGTAAATATATTCATTTTTACCAATATTTCGATACTATTTCATGTAGAATCACGATATGTGATTTGGCCTTCAAATCTCAGAATTTCGCATAATATTGCATTTTAAGCAAGTTTTCTTGCATTTTGTTTCGTACGAAAGATCATCGAATTTAGTAATATTTTGACGTTTATCATCTCCTTTTCCTTCATGTGATTTAAACAAAATATCATCGAATTAGCCAATATTTTGCCGTTTTCCACGTTTTTGTGAATTTTCAGTCCATGGGTATTATTTCATATATATACGATAAAAATGATGCAAACAGATAATTGATTAGATAATAATCTTAAATACTTCATTTTCGATCATCTATTTGTTTCTCGTTAAAATACTGAGTACGATATTGAAAAGGGGAGAAGTTCTGTTTTTATTGCATATATCGACGTTTCAGCCGGATTAGAGCGGTTTTACGTGTACATGTTCCTTCGTTAATATAAACGGAATATCAAGAACATTTTAGTTAATTCTAATGAAAACACATTGATTTTTATCATTTGTATTGGAAACAACATTTTCATATGTCTTTTCTTGGATCTAAATAATACGAAACCTCGCTCTATGATTCTAAGTTATAATCCTCAAATATGGTTAAATAGTGACTTTTTTCACGATTTTCATGTAGTTTGATATTACGTAAATATATTCATTTTTACCAATATTTCGATACTATTTCATGTAGTATCACGATATGTGATTTGGCCTTCAAATCTCAGAATTTCGCATAATATTGCATTTTAAGCAAGTTTTCTTGCATTTTGTTTCGTACGAAAAATCATCGAATTTAGCAATATTTTGACGTTCATCATCTCCTTTTCCTTCATGTGATTTAAACAAAATATCATCGAATTAGGCAATATTTTGCCGTTTTTCCACGTTTTTGTGAATTTTCAGTCCATGGGTATTAATTCATATATATATACGATAAAAATGATGCAAACACATAATTAATTAGATAATAACCTTAAATACATCATTTTCAATCAACTATTTGTTTCTCGTTAAAATACTGAGTAAGATATTGAAAGGGGGAGAAGTTCTGTTTTTATTGCATATATCGACGTTTCAGCCGGATTAGAGCGGTTTTACGTGTACATCTTCCATGGGTAATATAAACGGAAAATCAGGAACATTTTAGTTAATTCTAATGAAAACACATTGATTTGTTATCATTTGTATTGGAAACAACATTGTCATATATCTTTTCTTGGATCTAAATAATACGAAACCTCGCTCTATGATTTGAAGGTAAAATCCTCAAATATGGTAAAATAGTGACTTTTTCACATTAATCATGTAGTTGATAATAGGCAAATATATTAATTTTTACCAATATTCCGATACTATTTCATGTAGTATCACTATATGTGATTTGGCCTTCAAATCTCAGAATTTCGCATAATATTGCATTTTAAGCAAGTTTTCTTGCATTTTGTTTCGTACGAAATATCATCGAATTTAGCAATATTTTGACGATTATCATCCCCTTTTCCTTTATGTGATTTAAACAAAATATCATCGAATTAGGCAATATTTTGCCGCTTTTCCACATTTTTGTGAATTTTCAGTTTATGGGTATTAATTCATTATATATACGATAAAAATTATGCAAACACATAATTGATTAGATAATAACCTTAAATACTTCATTTTCAATCAACTATTTCTTTCTCGTTAAAATACTGAGTAAGATATTGAAAGGGGGAGAAGTTCTGATTTTATTGCATATATCGACGTTTCAGCCGGAATAGAGCGGTTTTCGTGTACATCTTCCATCGGTAATATAAACGGAAAATCAGGAACATTTTAGTTAATTCTCATGAAAACACATTGATTTTTATCATTTGTATTGGAAACAACATTGTCATATTTCTTTTCTTGGATCTAAATAATACGAAACCTCGCTCTATGATTTGAAGGTAAAATCCTCAAATATGGTAAAATAGTGACTTTTTCACATTAATCATGTAGTTTGATAATAGGCAAATATATTCATTTTTACCAATATTCCGATACTATTTCATGTAGTATCACTATATGTGATTTGGCCTTCAAATCTCAGAATTTCGCATAATATTGCATTTTAAGCAAGTTTTCTTGCATTTTGTTTCGTACGAAAAATCATCGAATTTAGCAATATTTTGACGTTTATCATCCCCTTTTCCTTTATGTGATTTAAACAAAATATCATCGAATTAGGCAATATTTTGCCGCTTTTCCACATTTTTGTGAATTTTCAGTTTATGGGTATTAATTCATTATATATACGATAAAAATGATGCAAACACATAATTGATTAGATAATAACCATAAATACTTCATTTTCAATCAACTATTTCTTTCTCGTTAAAATACTGAGTAAGATATTGAAAGGGGGAGAAGTTCTGATTTTATTGCATATATCGAAGTTTCAGCCGGAATAGAGCGGTTTTCGTGAACATCTTCCATCCGTAATATAAACGGAAAATCAGGAACATTTTAGTTAATTCTAATGAAAACACATTGATTTTTATCATTTGTATTGGAAACCACATTTTCATATGTCTTTTGTTGGATCAAAATAATATGAAACCTCGCTCTATGATTTGAAGTTAAAATCCTCAAATTTTGTTAAATAGTGACTTTTTTCACGTTTTTCATGTAGTTTGATATTACGTAAATATATTCATTTTTACCAATATTACGATACTATTTCATGTAGTATCACTATATGTGATTTGGCCTTAAAATCTCAGAATTTCGCATAATATTGCATTTTAAGCAAGTTTTCTTGCATTTTGTTTCGTACGAAAAATCATCGAATTTAGCAATATTTTGACGTTTATCACCCCCTTTTCCTTTATGTGATTTAAACAAAATATCATCGAATTAGGCAATATTTTGCCGTTTTCCACGTTTTTGTGAATTTTCAGTCCATGGGTATTAATTCATATATATACGATAAAAATGATGCAAACACATAATGGATTAGATAATAACCTTAAATACTTCATTGCAATCATCTATTTGTTTCTCGTTAAAATACTGAGTAAGATATTGAAAAGGGGAGAAGTTCGGTTTTTATTGCATATATCGACGTTTCAGCCGGATTAGAGCGGTTTTACGTGTACATCTTCCATGGGTAATATAAACGGAAAATCAGGAACATTTTAGTTAATTCTAATGAAAACACATTGATTTGTTATCATTTGTATTGGAAACAACATTGTCATATATCTTTTCTTGGATCTAAATAATACGAAACCTCGCTCTATGATTTGAAGGTAAAATCCTCAAATATGGTAAAATAGTGACTTTTTCACATTAATCATGTAGTTGATAATAGGCAAATATATTAATTTTTACCAATATTCCGATACTATTTCATGTAGTATCACTATATGTGATTTGGCCTTCAAATCTCAGAATTTCGCATAATATTGCATTTTAAGCAAGTTTTCTTGCATTTTGTTTCGTACGAAATATCATCGAATTTAGCAATATTTTGACGTTTATCATCCCCTTTTCCTTTATGTGATTTAAACAAAATATCATCGAATTTGGCAATATTTTGCCGCTTTTCCACATTTTTGTGAATTTTCAGTTTATGGGTATTAATTCATTATATATACGATGAAAATGATGCAAACACATAATTGATTAGATAATAACCTTAAATACTTCATTTTCAATCAACTATTTCTTTCTCGTTAAAATACTGAGTAAGATATTGAAAGGGGGAGAAGTTCTGATTTTATTGCATATATCGACGTTTCAGCCGGAATAGAGCGGTTTTCGTGTACATCTTCCATCGGTAATATAAACGGAAAATCAGGAACATTTTAGTTAATTCTCATGAAAACACATTGATTTTTATCATTTGTATTGGAAACAACATTGTCATATTTCTTTTCTTGGATCTAAATAATACGAAACCTCGCTCTATGATTTGAAGGTAAAATCCTCAAATGTGGTAAAATAGTGACTTTTTCACATTAATCATGTAGTTTGATAATAGGCAAATATATTCATTTTTACCAATATTCCGATACTATTTCATGTAGTATCACTATATGTGATTTGGCCTTCAAATCTCAGAATTTCGCATAATATTGCATTTTAAGCAAGTTTTCTTGCATTTTGTTTCGTACGAAAAATCATCGAATTTAGCAATATTTTGACGTTTATCATCCCCTTTTCCTTTATGTGATTTAAACAAAATATCATCGAATTAGGCAATATTTTGCCGCTTTTCCACATTTTTGTGAATTTTCAGTTTATGGGTATTAATTCATTATATATACGATAAAAATGATGCAAACACATAATTGATTAGATAATAACCATAAATACTTCATTTTCAATCAACTATTTCTTTCTCGTTAAAATACTGAGTAAGATATTGAAAGGGGGAGAAGTTCTGATTTTATTGCATATATCGAAGTTTCAGCCGGAATAGAGCGGTTTTCGTGAACATCTTCCATCCGTAATATAAACGGAAAATCAGGAACATTTTAGTTAATTCTAATGAAAACACATTGATTTTTATCATTTGTATTGGAAACCACATTTTCATATGTCTTTTGTTGGATCAAAATAATATGAAACCTCGCTCTATGATTTGAAGTTAAAATCCTCAAATTTTGTTAAATAGTGACTTTTTTCACGTTTTTCATGTAGTTTGATATTACGTAAATATATTCATTTTTACCAATATTACGATACTATTTCATGTAGTATCACTATATGTGATTTGGCCTTAAAATCTCAGAATTTCGCATAATATTGCATTTTAAGCAAGTTTTCTTGCATTTTGTTTCGTACGAAAAATCATCGAATTTAGCAATATTTTGACGTTTATCACCCCCTTTTCCTTTATGTGATTTAAACAAAATATCATCGAATTAGGCAATATTTTGCCGTTTTCCACGTTTTTGTGAATTTTCAGTCCATGGGTATTAATTCATATATATACGATAAAAATGATGCAAACACATAATGGATTAGATAATAACCTTAAATACTTCATTGCAATCATCTATTTGTTTCTCGTTAAAATACTGAGTAAGATATTGAAAAGGGGAGAAGTTCGGTTTTTATTGCATATATCGACGTTTCAGCCGGATTAGAGCGGTTTTACGTGTACATCTTCCATGGGTAATATAAACGGAAAATCAGGAACATTTTAGTTAATTCTAATGAAAACACATTGATTTTTTATCATTTGTATTGGAAACAACATTGTCATATATCATTTCTTGGATCTAAATAATACGAAACCTCGCTCTATGATTTGAAGGTAAAATCCTCAAATATGGTAAAATAGTGACTTTTTCACATTAATCATGTAGTTTGATAATAGGCAAATATATTAATTTTTACCAATATTCCGATACTATTTCATGTAGTATCACTATATGTGATTTGACCTTCAAATCTCAGAATTTCGCATAATATTGCATTTTAAGCAAGTTTTCTTGCATTTTGTTTCGTACGAAATATCATCGAATTTAGCAATATTTTGACGTTTATCATCCCCTTTTCCTTTATGTGATTTAAACAAAATATCAACGAATTAGGCAATATTTTGCCGCTTTTCCACATTTTTGTGAATTTTCAGTTTATGGGTATTAATTCATTATATATACGATAAAAATGATGCAAACATATAATTGATTAGATAATAACCTTAAATACTTCATTTTCAATCAACCATTTCTTTCTCGTTAAAATACTGAGTAAGATATTGAAAGGGGGAGAAGTTCTGATTTTATTGCATATATCGACGTTTCAGCCGGAATAGAGCGGTTTTCGTGAACATCTTCCATCGGTAATATAAACGGAAAATCAGGAACATTTTAGTTAATTCTAATGAAAACACATTGATTTTTATCATTTGTATTGGAAACAACATTGTCATATTTCTTTTCTTGGATCTAAATAATACGAAACCTCGGTCTATGATTTGAAGTTAAAATCCTCAAATATGGTTAAATACTGACTTTTTTCACGTTTTTCTTGTAGTTTGATATTACGTAAATATATTCATTTTTACCAATATATCGATACTATTTCATGTAGTATCACGATATGTGATTTGGCCTTGAAATCTCAGAATTTTGCATAATATTGCATTTTAGGCAAGTTTTCTTGCATTTTGTTTCGTACGAAAAATCATCGAATTTAGCAATATTTTGACGTTTATCATCCCCTTTTCCATTATGTGATTTAAACAAAATATCATCGAATTAGGCAATATTTTGCCGTTTTCCACGTTTTTGTGAATTTTCAGTCCATGGGTAATAATTCATATATATACGATAAAAATGATGCAAACACATAATTGATTAGATAATAACCTTAAATACTTCATTTTCAATCAACTATTTCTTTCTCGTTAAAATACTGAGTAAGATATTGAAAGGGGGAGAAGTTCTGATTTTATTGCATATATCGACGTTTCAGCCGGAATAGAGCGGTTTTCGTGTACATCTTCCATCGGTAATATAAACGGAAAATCAGGAACATTTTAGTTAATTCTAATGAAAACACATTGATTTTTATCATTTGTATTGGAAACAACATTTTCATATGTCTTTTCTTGGATCAAAATAATACGAAACCTCGCTCTATGATTTGAAGTTAAAATCCTCAAATATGGTTAAATAGTGACTTTTTTCACGTTTTTCATTTAGTTTGATATTACGTAAATATATTCATTTTTACCAATATTTCGATACTATTTCATGTAGAATCACGATATGTGATTTGGCCTTCAAATCTCAGAATTTCGCATAATATTGCATTTTAAGCAAGTTTTCTTGCATTTTGTTTCGTACGAAAGATCATCGAATTTAGTAATATTTTGACGTTTATCATCTCCTTTTCCTTCATGTGATTTAAACAAAATATCATCGAATTAGCCAATATTTTGCCGTTTTCCACGTTTTTGTGAATTTTCAGTCCATGGGTATTATTTCATATATATACGATAAAAATGATGCAAACACATAATTGATTAGATAATAATCTTAAATACTTCATTTTCGATCATCTATTTGTTTCTCGTTAAAATACTGAGTACGATATTGAAAAGGGGAGAAGTTCTGTTTTTATTGCATAAATCGACGTTTCAGCCGGATTAGAGCGGTTTTACGTGTACATGTTCCTTCGTTAATATAAACGGAATATCAAGAACATTTTAGTTAATTCTAATGAAAACACATTGTTTTTTATCATTTGTATTGGAAACAACATTGTCATATGTCTTTTCTTGGAACTAAATAATACGAAACCTCGCTCTATGATTTGAAGTTAAAATCCTCAAATATGGTAAAATAGTGACTTTGTCACTTTAATCATGTAGTTTGATATTATGCAAATATATTCATTTGTACCAATATTTCGATACTATTTCATGTAGTATCACGATATGTGATTTGGCCTTCAAATCTCAGAATTTCGCATAATATTGCATTTTATGCAAGTTTTCTTGCATTTTGTTTCGTACGAAAAATCATCGAATTTAGCAATATTTTGACGTTTATCATCCCCTTTTCCTTTATTTGATTTAAACCAAATATCATCGAATTAGGCAATATTTTGCCGTTTTTCCACGTTTTTGTGAATTTTCAGTCCATGGGTATTAATTCATTATATATACGATAAAAATGATGCAAACACATAATTGATTAGATAATAACCTTAAATACTTAATTTTCAATCAACTATTTGTTTCTCGTTAAAATACTGAGTAAGATATTGAAAAGGGGAGAAGTTCTGTTTTTATTGCATATATCGACGTTTCAGCCGGAATAGAGCGATTTTCGTGTACATCTTCCATCGGTAATATAAACGGAAAATCTGGAACATTTTAGTTAATTCTAATGAAAACACATTGATTTTTATCATTTGTATTGGAAACAACATTGTCATATGTCTTTTCTTGGATCTAAATAATACGAAACCTCGCTCTATGATTCTAAGTTAAAATCCTCAAATATGGCTAAATAGTGACTTTTTCACGTTTTTCATGTAGTTTGATATTACGTAAATATATTCATTTTTACCAATATATCGATACTATTTCATGTAGTAACACGATATGTTATTTCGCCTTCAAATCTCAGAATTTCGCATAATATTGCATTTTAAGCAAGTTTTCTTGCATTTTGTTTCGTACGAAAAATCATCGAATTTAGCAATATTTTGACGTTTATCATCTCCTTTTCTTTCATGTGATTTAAGCAAAATATCATCGAATTAGGCAATATTTTGCCGTTTTCCACGTTTTTGTGAATTTTCCGTCCATGGGTATTAATTCATATATATACGATAAAAATGATGCAAACACATAATTGATTAGATTATAACCTTATATACTTCATTTTCAATCATCTATTTGTTTCTCGTTAAAATACTGAGTAAGATATTGAAAAGGGGAGAAGTTCGGTTTTTATTGCATATATCGACCTTTCAGCCGGAATAGAGCGGTTTTACTTGTACATCTTCCATCGTTAATATAAACAGAAAATCAAGAACATTTTAGTTATTTCTAATGAAAACACATTGTTTTTACCATTTGTATTGGAAACAACATTGTCATATGTGTTTTCTTGGAACTAAATACTACGAAACCTCGCTCTATGATTTGAAGGTAAAATCCTCAAATATGGTAAAATAGTGACTTTTTCACTTTAATCATGTAGTTTGATATTACGCTAATATATTCATTTTTACCATTATTTCGATACTATTTCATGTAGTATCACGATATGTGATTTGGCCTTCAAATCTCAAAATTTCGCATAATATTGCATTTTAGGCAAGTTTTCTTGCATTTTGTTTCGTACGAAAAATCATCGAATTTAGCAATATTTTGACGCTTATCATCCCCTTTTCCTTTATTTGATTTAAGCAAAATATCATCGAATTAGGCAATATTTTGCCGTTTTTTCCACGTTTTTGTGAATTTTCAGTCCATGGGTATTAATTCATTATATATACGATAAAAATGATGCAAACACATAATTGATTAGATAATAACCTTAAATACTTAATTTTCAATCAACTATTTGTTTCTCGTTAAAATACTGAGTAAGATATTGAAAAGGGGAGAAGTTCTGTTTTTATTGCATATATCGACGTTTCAGCCGGAATAGAGCGATTTTCGTGTACATCTTCCATCTGTAATATAAACGGAAAATCAAGAACATTTTAGTTAATTCTAATGAAAACACATTGATTTTTATCATTTGTATTGGAAACAACATTGTCATATGTCTTTTCTTGGATCTAAATAATACGAAACCTCGCTCTATGATTCTAAGTTAAAATCCTCAAATATGGCTAAATAGTGACTTTTTTCACGTTTTTCATGTAGTTTGATATTATGTAAATATATTCATTTCTACCAATATATCGATACTATTTCATGTAGTAACACGATATGTTATTTGGCCTTCAAATCTCAGAATTTCGCATAATATTGCATTTTAAGCAAGTTTTCTTGCAATTTTTTTCGTACGAAAATCATCGAATTTAGCAATATTTTGACGTTTATCATCTCCTTTTCCTTCATGTGATTTAAACAAAATATCATCGAATTAGGCAATATTTTGCCGTTTTCCACGTTTTTGTGAATTTTCCGTCCATGGGTATTAATTCATATATATACGATAAAAATGATGCAAACACATAATGGATTAGATAATAACCTTAAATACTTCATTGCAATCATCTATTTGTTTCTCGTTAAAATACTGAGTAAGATATTGAAAAGGGGAGAAGTTCGGTTTTTATTGCATATATCGACGTTTCAGCCGGATTAGAGCGGTTTTACGTGTACATCTTCCATGGGTAATATAAACGGAAAATCAGGAACATTTTAGTTAATTCTAATGAAAACACATTGATTTGTTATCATTTGTATTGGAAACAACATTGTCATATATCTTTTCTTGGATCTAAATAATACGAAACCTCGCTCTATGATTTGAAGGTAAAATCCTCAAATATGGTAAAATAGTGACTTTTTCACATTAATCATGTAGTTGATAATAGGCAAATATATTAATTTTTACCAATATTCCGATACTATTTCATGTAGTATCACTATATGTGATTTGGCCTTCAAATCTCAGAATTTCGCATAATATTGCATTTTAAGCAAGTTTTCTTGCATTTTGTTTCGTACGAAATATCATCGAATTTAGCAATATTTTGACGTTTATCATCCCCTTTTCCTTTATGTGATTTAAACAAAATATCATCGAATTAGGCAATATTTTGCCGCTTTTCCACATTTTTGTGAATTTTCAGTTTATGGGTATTAATTCATTATATATACGATAAAAATGATGCAAACACATAATTGATTAGATAATAACCTTAAATACTTCATTTTCAATCAACTATTTCTTTCTCGTTAAAATACTGAGTAAGATATTGAAAGGGGGAGAAGTTCTGATTTTATTGCATATATCGACGTTTCAGCCGGAATAGAGCGGTTTTCGTGTACATCTTCCATCGGTAATATAAACGGAAAATCAGGAACATTTTAGTTAATTCTCATGAAAACACATTGATTTTTATCATTTGTATTGGAAACAACATTGTCATATTTCTTTTCTTGGATCTAAATAATACGAAACCTCGCTCTATGATTTGAAGGTAAAATCCTCAAATATGGTAAAATAGTGACTTTTTCACATTAATCATGTAGTTTGATAATAGGCAAATATATTCATTTTTACCAATATTCCGATACTATTTCATGTAGTATCACTATATGTGATTTGGCCTTCAAATCTCAGAATTTCGCATAATATTGCATTTTAAGCAAGTTTTCTTGCATTTTGTTTCGTACGAAAAATCATCGAATTTAGCAATATTTTGACGTTTATCATCCCCTTTTCCTTTATGTGATTTAAACAAAATATCATCGAATTAGGCAATATTTTGCCGCTTTTCCACATTTTTGTGAATTTTCAGTTTATGGGTATTAATTCATTATATATACGATAAAAATGATGCAAACACATAATTGATTAGATAATAACCATAAATACTTCATTTTCAATCAACTATTTCTTTCTCGTTAAAATACTGAGTAAGATATTGAAAGGGGGAGAAGTTCTGATTTTATTGCATATATCGAAGTTTCAGCCGGAATAGAGCGGTTTTCGTGAACATCTTCCATCCGTAATATAAACGGAAAATCAGGAACATTTTAGTTAATTCTAATGAAAACACATTGATTTTTATCATTTGTATTGGAAACCACATTTTCATATGTCTTTTGTTGGATCAAAATAATATGAAACCTCGCTCTATGATTTGAAGTTAAAATCCTCAAATTTTGTTAAATAGTGACTTTTTTCACGTTTTTCATGTAGTTTGATATTACGTAAATATATTCATTTTTACCAATATTACGATACTATTTCATGTAGTATCACTATATGTGATTTGGCCTTAAAATCTCAGAATTTCGCATAATATTGCATTTTAAGCAAGTTTTCTTGCATTTTGTTTCGTACGAAAAATCATCGAATTTAGCAATATTTTGACATTTATCACCCCCTTTTCCTTTATGTGATTTAAACAAAATATCATCAAATTAGGCAATATTTTGCCGTTTTCCACGTTTTTGTGAATTTTCAGTCCATGGGTATTAATTCATATATATACGATAAAAATGATGCAAACACATAATGGATTAGATAATAACCTTAAATACTTCATTGCAATCATCTATTTGTTTCTCGTTAAAATACTGAGTAAGATATTGAAAAGGGGAGAAGTTCGGTTTTTATTGCATATATCGACGTTTCAGCCGGATTAGAGCGGTTTTACGTGTACATCTTCCATGGGTAATATAAACGGAAAATCAGGAACATTTTAGTTAATTCTAATGAAAACACATTGATTTTTTATCATTTGTATTGGAAACAACATTGTCATATATCTTTTCTTGGATCTAAATAATACGAAACCTCGCTCTATGATTTGAAGGTAAAATCCTCAAATATGGTAAAATAGTGACTTTTTCACATTAATCATGTAGTTTGATAATAGGCAAATATATTAATTTTTACCAATATTCCGATACTATTTCATGTAGTATCACTATATGTGATTTGGCCTTCAAATCTCAGAATTTCGCATAATATTGCATTTTAAGCAAGTTTTCTTGCATTTTGTTTCGTACGAAATATCATCGAATTTAGCAATATTTTGACGTTTATCATCCCCTTTTCCTTTATGTGATTTAAACAAAATATCAACGAATTAGGCAATATTTTGCCGCTTTTCCACATTTTTGTGAATTTTCAGTTTATGGGTATTAATTCATTATATATACGATAAAAATGATGCAAACATATAATTGATTAGATAATAACCTTAAATACTTCATTTTCAATCAACTATTTCTTTCTCGTTAAAATACTGAGTAAGATATTGAAAGGGGGAGAAGTTCTGATTTTATTGCATATATCGACGTTTCAGCCGGAATAGAGCGGTTTTCGTGAACATCTTCCATCGGTAATATAAACGGAAAATCAGGAACATTTTAGTTAATTCTAATGAAAACACATTGATTTTTATCATTTGTATTGGAAACAACATTGTCATATTTCTTTTCTTGGATCTAAATAATACGAAACCTCGGTCTATGATTTGAAGTTAAAATCCTCAAATATGGTTAAATACTGACTTTTTTCACGTTTTTCTTGTAGTTTGATATTACGTAAATATATTCATTTTTACCAATATATCGATACTATTTCATGTAGTATCACGATATGTGATTTGGCCTTGAAATCTCAGAATTTTGCATAATATTGCATTTTAGGCAAGTTTTCTTGCATTTTGTTTCGTACGAAAAATCATCGAATTTAGCAATATTTTGACGTTTATCATCCCCTTTTCCATTATGTGATTTAAACAAAATATCATCGAATTAGGCAATATTTTGCCGTTTTCCACGTTTTTGTGAATTTTCAGTCCATGGGTAATAATTCATATATATACGATAAAAATGATGCAAACACATAATTGATTAGATAATAACCTTAAATACTTCATTTTCAATCAACTATTTGTTTCCCGTTAAAATACTGAGTAAGATATTGAAAGGGGGAGAAGTTCTCATTTTATTGCATATATCGACGTTTCAGCCGGAATAGAGCGGTTTTCGTGTACATCTTCCATCGGTAATATAAACGGAAAATCAGGAAAATTTTAGTTAATTCTAATGAAAACACATTGATTTTTATCATTTGTATTGGAAACAACATTTTCATATGTCTTTTCTTGGATCAAAATAATACGAAACCTCGCTCTATGATTTGAAGTTAAAATCCTCAAATATGGTTAAATAGTGACTTTTTTCACGTTTTTCATTTAGTTTGATATTACGTAAATATATTCATTTTTACCAATATTTCGATACTATTTCATGTAGAATCACGATATGTGATTTGGCCTTCAAATCTCAGAATTTCGCATAATATTGCATTTTAAGCAAGTTTTCTTGCATTTTGTTTCGTACGAAAGATCATCGAATTTAGTAATATTTTGACGTTTATCATCTCCTTTTCCTTCATGTGATTTAAACAAAATATCATCGAATTAGCCAATATTTTGCCGTTTTCCACGTTTTTGTGAATTTTCAGTCCATGGGTATTATTTCATATATATACGATAAAAATGATGCAAACACATAATTGATTAGATAATAATCTTAAATACTTCATTTTCGATCATCTATTTGTTTCTCGTTAAAATACTGAGTACGATATTGAAAAGGGGAGAAGTTCTGTTTTTATTGCATATATCGACGTTTCAGCCGGATTAGAGCGGTTTTACGTGTACATGTTCCTTCGTTAATATAAACGGAATATCAAGAACATTTTAGTTAATTCTAATGAAAACACATTGTTTTTTATCATTTGTATTGGAAACAACATTGTCATATGTCTTTTCTTGGAACTAAATAATACGAAACCTCGCTCTATGATTTGAAGTTAAAATCCTCAAATATGGTAAAATAGTGACTTTGTCACTTTAATCATGTAGTTTGATATTATGCAAATATATTCATTTGTACCAATATTTCGATACTATTTCATGTAGTATCACGATATGTGATTTGGCCTTCAAATCTCAGAATTTCGCATAATATTGCATTTTATGCAAGTTTTCTTGCATTTTGTTTCGTACGAAAAATCATCGAATTTAGCAATATTTTGACGTTTATCATCCCCTTTTCCTTTATTTGATTTAAACCAAATATCATCGAATTAGGCAATATTTTGCCGTTTTTCCACGTTTTTGTGAATTTTCAGTCCATGGGTATTAATTCATTATATATACGATAAAAATGATGCAAACACATAATTGATTAGATAATAACCTTAAATACTTAATTTTCAATCAACTATTTGTTTCTCGTTAAAATACTGAGTAAGATATTGAAAAGGGGAGAAGTTCTGTTTTTATTGCATATATCGACGTTTCAGCCGGAATAGAGCGATTTTCGTGTACATCTTCCATCGGTAATATAAACGGAAAATCTGGAACATTTTAGTTAATTCTAATGAAAACACATTGATTTTTATCATTTGTATTGGAAACAACATTGTCATATGTCTTTTCTTGGATCTAAATAATACGAAACCTCGCTCTATGATTCTAAGTTAAAATCCTCAAATATGGCTAAATAGTGACTTTTTTCACGTTTTTCATGTAGTTTGATATTACGTAAATATATTCATTTTTACCAATATATCGATACTATTTCATGTAGTAACACGATATGTTATTTCGCCTTCAAATCTCAGAATTTCGCATAATATTGCATTTTAAGCAAGTTTTCTTGCATTTTGTTTCGTACGAAAAATCATCGAATTTAGCAATATTTTGACGTTTATCATCTCCTTTTCTTTCATGTGATTTAAGCAAAATATCATCGAATTAGGCAATATTTTGCCGTTTTCCACGTTTTTGTGAATTTTCCGTCCATGGGTATTAATTCATATATATACGATAAAAATGATGCAAACACATAATTGATTAGATTATAACCTTATATACTTCATTTTCAATCATCTATTTGTTTCTCGTTAAAATACTGAGTAAGATATTGAAAAGGGGAGAAGTTCGGTTTTTATTGCATATATCTACCTTTCAGCCGGAATAGAGCGGTTTTACTTGTACATCTTCCATCGTTAATATAAACAGAAAATCAAGAACATTTTAGTTATTTCTAATGAAAACACATTGTTTTTACCATTTGTATTGGAAACAACATTGTCATATGTGTTTTCTTGGAACTAAATACTACGAAACCTCGCTCTATGATTTGAAGGTAAAATCCTCAAATATGGTAAAATAGTGACTTTTTCACTTTAATCATGTAGTTTGATATTACGCTAATATATTCATTTTTACCATTATTTCGATACTATTTCATGTAGTATCACGATATGTGATTTGGCCTTCAAATCTCAAAATTTCGCATAATATTGCATTTTAGGCAAGTTTTCTTGCATTTTGTTTCGTACGAAAAATCATCGAATTTAGCAATATTTTGACGCTTATCATCCCCTTTTCCTTTATTTGATTTAAGCAAAATATCATCGAATTAGGCAATATTTTGCCGTTTTTTCCACGTTTTTGTGAATTTTCAGTCCATGGGTATTAATTCATTATATATACGATAAAAATGATGCAAACACATAATTGATTAGATAATAACCTTAAATACTTAATTTTCAATCAACTATTTGTTTCTCGTTAAAATACTGAGTAAGATATTGAAAAGGGGAGAAGTTCTGTTTTTATTGCATATATCGACGTTTCAGCCGGAATAGAGCGATTTTCGTGTACATTTTCCATCTGTAATATAAACGGAAAATCAAGAACATTTTAGTTAATTCTAATGAAAACACATTGATTTTTATCATTTGTATTGGAAACAACATTGTCATATGTCTTTTCTTGGATCTAAATAATACGAAACCTCGCTCTATGATTCTAAGTTAAAATCCTCAAATATGGCTAAATAGTGACTTTTTTCACGTTTTTCATGTAGTTTGATATTACGTAAATATATTCATTTCTACCAATATATCGATACTATTTCATGTAGTAACACGATATGTTATTTGGCCTTCAAATCTCAGAATTTCGCATAATATTGCATTTTAAGCAAGTTTTCTTGCAATTTTTTTCGTACGAAAATCATCGAATTTAGCAATATTTTGACGTTTATCATCTCCTTTTCCTTCATGTGATTTAAACAAAATATCATCGAATTAGGCAATATTTTGCCGTTTTCCACGTTTTTGTGAATTTTCCGTCCATGGGTATTAATTCATATATATACGATAAAAATGATGCAAACACATAATTGATTAGATTATAACCTTAAATACTTCATTTTCAATCATCTATTTGTTTCTCGTTAAAATATTGAGTAAGATATTGAAAAGGGGAGAAGTTCGGTTTTTATTGCATATATCGACCTTTCACCCTGAATAGAGCGGTTTTACGTGTACATCTTCCATCGTTAATATAAACAGAAAATCAAGAACATTTTAGTTATTTCTAATGAAAACACATTGTTTTTACCATTTGTATTGGAAACAACATTGTCATATGTGTTTTCTTTGAACTAAATACTACAAAACCTCGCTCTATGATTTGAAGGTAAAATCCTCAAATATGGTAAAATAGTGACTTTTTCACTTTAATCATGTAGTTTGATATTACGCAAATATATTCATTTTTACCAATATTTCGATACTATTTCATGTAGTATCACGATATGTGATTTGGCCTTCAAATCTCAGAATTTCGCATAATATTGCATTTTAGGCAAGTTTTCTTGCATTTTGTTTCGTACGAAAAATCATCGAATTTAGCAATATTTTGACGTTTATCATCCCCTTTTCTTTTATTTGATTTAAACAAAATATCATCGAATTAGGCAATATTTTGCCGTTTTTTCCACGTTTTTGTGAATTTTCAGTCCATGGGTATTTATTCATTATATATACGATAAAAATGATGCAAACACATAATTGATTAGATAATAAACTTAAATACTTCATTTTCAATCAACTATTTGTTTCTCGTTAAAATACTGAGTAAGATATTGAAAAGGAAAGAAGTTCTGTTTTTATTGCATATATCGACGTTTCAGCCGGAATAGAGCGATTTTCGTGTACATCTTCCATCGGTAATAAAACGGAAAATCAGGAACATTTTAGTTAATTCTAATGAAAACACATTGTTTTTTATCATTTGTATTGGAAACAACATTGTCATATGTCTTTTCTTGGATCTAAATAATACGAAACCTCGCTCTATGATTTGAAGGTAAAATCCTCAAATATGGTTAAATAGTGACTTTTTTCATGTTTTTCATGTAGTTTGATATTACGTAAATATATTCATTTTTACCAATATATCGATACTATTTCATGTAGTATCACGATATGTGATTTGGCCTTGAAATCTCAGAATTTCGCATAATATTGCATTTTAAGCAAGTTTTCTTGCATTTTGTTTCGTACGAAAAATCATCGAATTTAGTAATATTTTGACGTTTATCATCTCCTTTTCCTTCATGTGATTTAAACAAAATATCATCGAATTAGGCAATATTTTGCCGTTTTCCACGTTTTTGTGAATTTTCCGTCCATGGGTATTAATTCATATATATACGATAAAAATGATGCAAACACATAATTGATTAGATTATAACCTTAAATACTTCATTTTCAATCATCTATTTGTTTCTCGTTAAAATACTGAGTAAGATATTGAAAAGGGGAGAAGTTCGGTTTTTATTGCATATATCGACCATTCAGCCGGAATAGAGCGGTTTTACGTGTACATCTTCCATCGTTAATATAAACAGAAAATCAAGAACATTTTAGTTATTTCTAATGAAAACACATTGTTTTTACCATTTGTATTGGAAACAACATTGTCATATGTGTTTTCTTGGAACTAAATACTACGAAACCTCGCTCTATGATTAGAAGGTAAAATCCTCAAATATGGTAAAATAGTGACTTTTTCACTTTAATCATGTAGTTTGATATTACGCAAATATATTCATTTTTACCAATATTTCGATACTATTTCATGTAGTATCACGATATGTGATTTGGCCTTCAAATCTCAGAATTTCCCATAATATTGCATTTTAGGCAAGTTTTCTTGCATTTTGTTTCGTACGAAAAATCATCGCATTTAGCAATATTTTGACGTTTATCATCCCCTTTTCCTTTATTTGATTTAAACAAAATATCATCGAATTAGGCAATATTTTGCCGTTTTTTCCACGTTTTTGTGAATTTTCAGTCCATGGGTATTTATTCATTATATATACGATAAAAATGATGCAAACACATAATTGATTAGATAATAACCTTAAATACTTCATTTTTAATCAACTATTTGTTTCTCGTTAAAATACTGAGTAAGATATTGAAAATGGAAGAAGTTCTGTTTTTATTGCATATATCGACGTTTCAGCCGGAATAGAGCGATTTTCGTGTACATCTTCCATCGGTAATAAAACGGAAAATCAGGAACTTTTTAGTTAATTCTAATGAAAACACATTGTTTTTTATCATTTGTATTGGAAACAACATTGTCATATGTCTTTTCTTGTATCTAAATAATACGAAACCTCGCTCTATGATTTGAAGATAAAATCCTCAAATATGGTTAAATAGTGACTTTTTTCACGTTTTTCATGTAGTTTGATATTACGTAAATATATTCATTTTTACCAATATATCGATACTATTTCATGTAGTATCACGATATGTGATTTGGCCTTCAAATCTCAGAATATCGCATAATATTGCATTTTAAGCAAGTTTTCTTGCATTTTGTTTCGTACGAAAAATCATCGAATTTAGCAATATTTTGACGTTTATCATCTCCTTTTCCTTCATGTGATTTAAGCAAAATATCATCGAATTAGGCAATATTTTGCCGTTTTCCACGTTTTTGTGAATTTTCAGTCCATGGGTAATAATTCATATATATACGATAAAAATGATGCAAACACATAATTGATTAGATAATAACCTTAAATACTTCATTTTCAATCAACTATTTCTTTCTCGTTAAAATACTGAGTAAGATATTGAAAGGGGGAGAAGTTCTGATTTTATTGCATATATCGACGTTTCAGCCGGAATAGAGCGGTTTTCGTGTACATCTTCCATCGATAATATAAACGGAAAATCAGGAACATTTTAGTTAATTCTAATGAAAACACATTGATTTTTATCATTTGTATTGGAAACAACATTTTCATATGTCTTTTCTTGGATCAAAATAATACGAAACCTCGCTCTATGATTTGAAGTTAAAATCCTCAAATATGGTTAAATAGTGACTTTTTTCACGTTTTTCATTTAGTTTGATATTACGTAAATATATTCATTTTTACCAATATTTCGATACTATTTCATGTAGAATCACGATATGTGATTTGGCCTTCAAATCTCAGAATTTCGCATAATATTGCATTTTAAGCAAGTTTTCTTGCATTTTGTTTCGTACGAAAGATCATCGAATTTAGTAATATTTTGACGTTTATCATCTCCTTTTCCTTCATGTGATTTAAACAAAATATCATCGAATTAGCCAATATTTTGCCGTTTTCCACGTTTTTGTGAATTTTCAGTCCATGGGTATTATTTCATATATATACGATAAAAATGATGCAAACACATAATTGATTAGATAATAATCTTAAATACTTCATTTTCGATCATCTATTTGTTTCTCGTTAAAATACTGAGTACGATATTGAAAAGGGGAGAAGTTCTGTTTTTATTGCATATATCGACGTTTCAGCCGGATTAGAGCGGTTTTACGTGTACATGTTCCTTCGTTAATATAAACGGAATATCAAGAACATTTTAGTTAATTCTAATGAAAACACATTGTTTTTTATCATTTGTATTGGAAACAACATTGTCATATGTCTTTTCTTGGAACTAAATAATACGAAACCTCGCTCTATGATTTGAAGTTAAAATCCTCAAATATGGTAAAATAGTGACTTTGTCACTTTAATCATGTAGTTTGATATTATGCAAATATATTCATTTGTACCAATATTTCGATACTATTTCATGTAGTATCACGATATGTGATTTGGCCTTCAAATCTCAGAATTTCGCATAATATTGCATTTTATGCAAGTTTTCTTGCATTTTGTTTCGTACGAAAAATCATCGAATTTAGCAATATTTTGACGTTTATCATCCCCTTTTCCTTTATTTGATTTAAACCAAATATCATCGAATTAGGCAATATTTTGCCGTTTTTCCACGTTTTTGTGAATTTTCAGTCCATGGGTATTAATTCATTATATATACGATAAAAATGATGCAAACACATAATTGATTAGATAATAACCTTAAATACTTAATTTTCAATCAACTATTTCTTTCTCGTTAAAATACTGAGTAAGATATTGAAAAGGGGAGAAGTTCTGTTTTTATTGCATATATCGACGTTTCAGCCGGAATAGAGCGATTTTCGTGTACATCTTCCATCGGTAATATAAGCGGAAAATCAGGAACATTTTAGTTAATTCTAATGAAAACACATTGATTTTTATCATTTGTATTGGAAACAACATTGTCATATGTCTTTTCTTGGATCTAAATAATACGAAACCTCGCTCTATGATTCTAAGTTAAAATCCTCAAATATGGCTAAATAGTGACTTTTTTCACGTTTTTCATGTAGTTTGATATTACGTAAATATATTCATTTTAACCAATATATCGATACTATTTCATGTAGTAACACGATATGTTATTTCGCCTTCAAATCTCAGAATTTCGCATAATATTGCATTTTAAGCAAGTTTTCTTGCATTTTGTTTCGTACGAAAAATCATCGAATTTAGCAATATTTTGACGTTTATCATCTCCTTTTCCTTCATGTGATTTAAGCAAAATATCATCGAATTAGGCAATATTTTGCCGTTTTCCACGTTTTTGTGAATTTTCCGTCCATGGGTATTAATTCATATATATACGATAAAAATGATGCAAACACATAATTGATTAGATTATAACCTTAAATACTTCATTTTCAATCATCTATTTGTTTCTCGTTAAAATACTGAGTAAGATGTTGAAAAGGGGAGAAGTTCGGTTTTTATTGCATATATCGACCTTTCAGCCGGAATAGAGCGGTTTTACTTGTACATCTTCCATCGTTAATATAAACAGAAAATCAAGAACATTTTAGTTATTTCTAATGAAAACACATTGTTTTTACCATTTGTATTGGAAACAACATTGTCATATGTGTTTTCTTGGAACTAAATACTACGAAACCTCGCTCTATGATTTGAAGGTAAAATCCTCAAATATGGTAAAATAGTGACTTTTTCACTTTAATCATGTAGTTTGATATTACGCTAATATATTCATTTGTACCAATATTTCGATACTATTTCATGTAGTATCACGATATGTGATTTGGCCTTCAAATCTCAAAATTTCGCATAATATTGCATTTTAGGCAAGTTTTCTTGCATTTTGTTTCGTACGAAAAATCATCGAATTTAGCAATATTTTGACGCTTATCATCCATTTTTCCTTTATTTGATTTAAACAAAATATCATCAAATTAGGCAATATTTTGCCGTTTTTTCCACGTTTTTGTGAATTTTCAGTCCATGGGAATTTATTCATTATATATACGATAAAAATGATGAAAACACATAATTGATTAGATAATAACCTTAAATACTTAATTTTCAATCAACTATTTGTTTCTCGTTAAAATACTGAGTAAGATATTGAAAAGGGAAGAAGTTCTGTTTTTATTGCATATATCGACGTTTCAGCCGGATTAGAGCGGTTTTACGTGTACATCTTCCCTCGTTAATATAAACGGAATATCAAGAACATTTTAGTTAATTCTAATGAAAACACATTGTTTTTTATTATTTGTATTGGAAACAACATTGTCATATGTCTTTTCTTGGAACTAAATAATACGAAACCTCGCTCTATGATTTGAAGTTAAAATCCTCAAATATGGTAAAATAGTGACTTTGTCACTTTAATCATATAGTTTGATATTATGCAAATATATTCATTTGTACCAAAATTTCGATACTATTTCATGTAGTATCACGATATGTGATTTGGCCTTCAAATCTCAGAATTTCGCATAATATTGCATTTTATGCAAGTTTTCTTCCATTTTGTTTCGTACGAAAAATCATCGAATTTAGCAATATTTTGACGTTTATCATCCCCTTTTCCTTTATTTGATTTAAACAAAATATCATCGAATTAGGCAATATTTTGCCGTTTTTCCACGTTTTTGTGAATTTTCAGTCCATGGGTATTAATTCATTATATATACGATAAAAATGATGCAAACACATAATTGATTAGATAATAACCTTAAATACTTAATTTTCAATCAACTATTTGTTTCTCGTTAAAATACTGAGTAAGATATTGAAAAGGGGAGAAGTTCTGTTTTTATTGCATATATCGACGTTTCAGCCGGAATAGAGCGATTTTCGTGTACATCTTCCATCTGTAATATAAACGGAAAATCAAGAACATTTTAGTTAATTCTAATGAAAACACATTGATTTTTATCATTTGTATTGGAAACAACATTGTCATATGTCTTTTCTTGGATCTAAATAATACGAAACCTCGCTCTATGATTCTAAGTTGAAATCCTCAAATAAGGCTAAATAGTGACTTTTTTCACGTTTTTCATGTAGTTTGATATTACGTAAATATATTCATTTCTACCAATATATCGATACTATTTCATGTAGTAACACGATATGTTATTTGGCCTTCAAATCTCAGAATTTCGCATAATATTGCATTTTAAGCAAGTTTTCTTGCAATTTTTTTCGTACGAAAATCATCGAATTTAGCAATATTTTGACGTTTATCATCTCCTTTTCCTTCATGTGATTTAAACAAAATATCATCGAATTAGGCAATATTTTGCCGTTTTCCACGTTTTTGTGAATTTTCCGTCCATGGGTATTAATTCATATATATACGATAAAAATGATGCAAACACATAATTGATTAGATTATAACCTTAAATACTTCATTTTCAATCATCTATTTGTTTCTCGTTAAAATATTGAGTAAGATATTGAAAAGGGGAGAAGTTCGGTTTTTATTGCATATATCGACCTTTCACCCTGAATAGAGGTGAAAACGGAAAATCAGGAACATTTTAGTTAATTCTAATGAAAACACATTGTTTTTTATCATTTGTATTGGAAACAACATTGTAGTTTGATATTACGTAAATGTATTCATTTTTACCAATATTTCGATACTATTTCATGTAGTATCACGATATGTGATTTGGCCTTGAAATCTCAGAATTTCGCATAATATTGCATTTTAAGCAAGTTTTCTTGCATTTTGTTTCGTACGAAAAATCATCGAATTTAGTAATATTTTGACGTTTATCATCTCCTTTTCCTTCATGTGATTTAAACAAAATATCATCGAATTAGGCAATATTTTGCCGTTTTCCACGTTTTTGTGAATTTTCCGTCCATGGGTATTAATTCATATATATACGATAAAAATGATGCAAACACATAATTGATTAGATTATAACCTTAAATACTTCATTTTCAATCATCTATTTGTTTCTCGTTAAAATACTGAGTAAGATATTGAAAAGGGGAGAAGTTCGGTTTTTATTGCATATATCGACCTTTCAGCCGGAATAGAGCGGTTTTACGTGTACATCTTCCATCGTTAATATAAACTGAAAATCAAGAACATTTTAGTTATTTCTAATGAAAACACATTGTTTTTACCATTTGTATTGGAAACAACATTGTCATATGTGTTTTCTTGGAACTAAATACTACGAAACCTCGCTCTATGATTAGAAGGTAAAATCCTCAAATATGGTAAAATAGTGACTTTTTCACTTTAATCATGTAGTTTGATATTACGCAAATATATTCATTTTTACCAATATTTCGATACTATTTCATGTAGTATCACGATATGTGATTTGGCCTTCAAATCTCAGAATTTCCCATAATATTGCATTTTAGGCAAGTTTTCTTGCATTTTGTTTCGTACGAAAAATCATCGCATTTAGCAATATTTTGACGTTTATCATCCCCTTTTCCTTTATTTGATTTAAACAAAATATCATCGAATTAGGCAATATTTTGCCGTTTTTTCCACGTTTTTGTGAATTTTCAGTCCATGGGTATTTATTCATTATATATACGATAAAAATGATGCAAACACATAATTGATTAGATAATAACCTTAAATACTTCATTTTTAATCAACTATTTGTTTCTCGTTAAAATACTGAGTAAGATATTGAAAAGGGAAGAAGTTCTGTTTTTATTGCATATATCGACGTTTCAGCCGGAATAGAGCGATTTTCGTGTACATCTTCCATCGGTAATAAAACGGAAAATCAGGAACTTTTTAGTTAATTCTAATGAAAACACATTGTTTTTTATCATTTGTATTGGAAACAACATTGTCATATGTTTTTTCTTGTATCTAAATAATACGAAACCTCGCTCTATGATTTGAAGGTAAAATCCTCAAATATGGTTAAATAGTGACTTTTTTCACGTTTTTCATGTAGTTTGATATTACGTAAATATATTCATTTTTACCAATATTTCGATACTATTTCATGTAGTATCACGATATGTGATTTGGCCTTCAAATCTCAGAATTTCGCATAATATTGCATTTTAAGCAAGTTTTCTTGCATTTTGTTTCGTACGAAAGATCATCGAATTTAGTAATATTTTGACGTTTATCATCTCCTTTTCCTTCATGTGATTTAAACAAAATATCATCGAATTAGCCAATATTTTGCCGTTTTCCACGTTTTTGTGAATTTTCAGTCCATGGGTATTATTTTATATATATACGATAAAAATGATGCAAACACATAATTGATTAGATAATAATCTTAAATACTTCATTTTCGATCATCTATTTGTTTCTCGTTAAAATACTGAGTAAGATATTGAAAAGGGGAGAAGTTCTGTTTTTATTGCATATATCGAAGTTTCAGCCGGATTAGAGCGGTTTTACGTGTACATCTTCCCTCGTTAATATAAACGGAATATCAAGAACATTTTAGTTAATTCAAATGAAAACACATTGTTTTTTATCATTTGTATTGGAAACAACATTGTCATATGTCTTTTCTTGGAACTAAATAATACGAAACCTCGCTCTATGATTTGAAGGTAAAATCCTCAAATATGGTAAAATAGTGACTTTTTCACTTTAATCATGTAGTTTGATATTATGCAAATATATTCATTTTTACCAATATTTCGATACTATTTCATGTAGTATCACGATATGTGATTTGGCCTTCAAATCTCAGAATTTCGCATAATATTGCATTTTAAGCAAGTTTTCTTGCATTTTGTTTCGTACGAAAAATCATCGAATTTAGTAATATTTTGACGTTTATCATCTCCTTTTCCTTCATGTGATTTAAACAAAATATCATCGAATTAGCCAATATTTTGCCGTTTTCCACGTTTTTGTGAATTTTCAGTCCATGGGTATTATTTCATATATATACGATAAAAATGATGCAAACACATAATTGATTAGATAATAATCTTAAATACTTCATTTTCGATCATCTATTTGTTTCTCGTTAAAATACTGAGTAAGATATTGAAAAGGGGAGAAGTTCGGTTTTTATTGCATATATCGACCTTTCAGCCGGAATAGAGCGGTTTTACGTGTACATCTTCCATCGTTAATATAAACAGAAAATCAAGAACATTTTAGTTATTTCTAATGAAAACACATTATTTTTACCATTTGTATTGGAAACAACATTGTCATATGTGTTTTCTTGGAACTAAATACTACGAAACCTCGCTCTATGATTTGAAGGTAAAATCCTCAAATATGGTTAAATAGTGACTTTTTTCATGTTTTTCATGTAGTTTGATATTACGTAAATATATTCATTTTTACCAATATATCGATACTATTTCATGTAGTATCACGATATGTGATTTGGCCTTCAAATCTCAGAATTTCGCATAATATTGCATTTTAAGCAAGTTTTCTTGCATTTTGTTTCGTACGAAAAATCATCGAATTTATCAATATTTTGACGTTTATCATCTCCTTTTCCTTCATGTGATTTAAGCAAAATATCATCGAATTAGGCAATATTTTGCCGTTTTCCACGTTTTTGTGAATTTTCCGTCCATGGGTATTTATTCATATATATACGATAAAAATGATGCAAACACATAATTAATTAGATAATAACCTTACATACTTCATTTTCAATCAACTATTTCTTTCTCGTTAAAATACTGAGTAAGATATTGAAAGAGGGAGAAGTTCAGATTTTATTGCATATATCGAAGTTTCAGCCGGAATAGAGCGGTTTTCGTGAACATCTTCCATCCGTAATATAAACGGAAAATCAGGAACATTTTAGTTAATTCTAATGAAAACACATTGATTTTTATCATTTGTATTGGAAACCACATTTTCATATGTCTTTTGTTGGATCAAAATAATATGAAATCTCGCTCTATGATTTGAAGTTAAAATCCTCAAATATGGTTAAATAGTGACTTTTTTCACGTTTTTCATGTAGTTTGATATTACGTAAATGTATTCATTTTTACCAATATTTCGATACTATTTCATGTAGTATCACGATATGTGATTTGGCCTTGAAATCTCAGAATTTCGCATAATATTCCATTATAAGCAAGTTTTCTTGCATTTTGTTTCGTACGAAAAATCATCGAATTTAGTAATATTTTGACGTTTATCATCTCCTTTTCCTTCATGTGATTTAAACAAGATATCATCGAATTAGGCAATATTTTGCCGTTTTCCACGTTTTTGTGAATTTTCCGTCCATGGGTATTAATTCATATATATACGATAAAAATGATGCAAACACATAATTGATTAGATTATAACCTTAAATACTTCATTTTCAATCATCTATTTGTTTCTCGTTAAAATACTGAGTAAGATATTGAAAAGGGGAGAAGTTCGGTTTTTATTGCATATATCGACCTTTCAGCCGGAATAGAGCGGTTTTACGTGTACATCTTCCATCGTTAATTTAAACTGAAAATCAAGAACATTTTAGTTATTTCTAATGAAAACACATTGTTTTTACCATTTGTATTGGAAACAACATTGTCATATGTGTTTTCTTGGAACTAAATACTACGAAACCTCGCTCTATGATTAGAAGGTAAAATCCTCAAATATGGTAAAATAGTGACTTTTTCACTTAAATCATGTAGTTTGATATTACGCAAATATATTCATTTTTACCAATATTTCGATACTATTTCATGTAGTATCACGATATGTGATTTGGCCTTCAAATCTCAGAATTTCCCATAATATTGCATTTTAGGCAAGTTTTCTTGCATTTTGTTTCGTACGAAAAATCATCGCATTTAGCAATATTTTGACGTTTATCATCCCCTTTTCCTTTATTTGATTTAAACAAAATATCATCGAATTAGGCAATATTTTGCCGTTTTTTCCACGTTTTTGTGAATTTTCAGTCCATGGGTATTTATTCATTATATATACGATAAAAATGATGCAAACACATAATTGATTAGATAATAACCTTAAATACTTCATTTTTAATCAACTATTTGTTTCTCGTTAAAATACTGAGTAAGATATTGAAAAGGGAAGAAGTTCTGTTTTTATTGCATATATCGACGTTTCAGCCGGAATAGAGCGATTTTCGTGTACATCTTCCATCGGTAATAAAACGGAAAATCAGGAACTTTTTAGTTAATTCTAATGAAAACACATTGTTTTTTATCATTTGTATTGGAAACAACATTGTCATATCTCTTTTCTTGGATCTAAATAATACGAAACCTCGCTCTATGATTTGAAGGTAAAATCCTCAAATATGGTTAAATAGTGACTTTTTTCACGGTTTTCATGTAGTTTGATATTACGTAAATATATTAATTTTTACCAATATATCGATACTATTTCATGTAGTATCACGATATGTGATTTGGCCTTCAAATCTCAGAATTTCGCATAATATTGCATTTTAAGCAAGTTTTCTTGCATTTTGTTTCGTACGAAAAATCATCGAATTTAGCAATATTTTGACGTTTATCATCTCCTTTTCCTTCATGTGATTTAAGCAAAATATCATCGAATTAGGCAATATTTTGCCGTTTTCCACGTTTTTGTGAATTTTCAGTCCATGGGTATTATTTCATATATATACGATAAAAATGATGCAAACACATAATTGATTAGATAATACCCTTAAATACTTCATTTTCAATCAACTATTTCTTTCTCGTTAAAATACTGAGTAAGATATTGAAAGGGGGAGAAGTTCTGATTTTATTGCATATATCGACGTTTCAGCCGGAATAGAGCGGTTTTCGTGTACATCTTCCATCGGTAATATAAACGGAAAATCAGGAACATTTTAGTTAATTCTAATGAAAACACATTGATTTTTATCATTTGTATTGGAAACAACATTTTCATATGTCTTTTCTTGGATCAAAATAATACGAAACCTCGCTCTATGATTTGAAGTTAAAATCCTCAAATATGGTTAAATAGTGACTTTTTTCACGTTTTTCATGTAGTTTGATATTACGTAAATATATTCATTTTTACCAATATTTCGATACTATTTCATGTAGTATCACGATATGTGATTTGGCCTTCAAATCTCAGAATTTCGCATAATATTGCATTTTAAGCAAGTTTTCTTGCATTTTGTTTCGTACGAAAGATCATCGAATTTAGTAATATTTTGACGTTTATCATCTCCTTTTCCTTCATGTGATTTAAACAAAATATCATCGAATTAGCCAATATTTTGCCGTTTTCCACGTTTTTGTGAATTTTCAGTCCATGGGTATTATTTCATATATATACGATAAAAATGATGCAAACACATAATTGATTAGATAATAATCTTAAATACTTCATTTTCGATCATCTATTTGTTTCTCGTTAAAATACTGAGTAAGATATTGAAAAGGGGAGAAGTTCTTTTTTTATTGCATATATCGAAGTTTCATGCCGGATTAGAGCGGTTTTACGTGTACATCTTCCCTCGTTAATATAAACGGAATATCAAGAACATTTTAGTTAATTCAAATGAAAACACATTGTTTTTTATCATTTGTATTGGAAACAACATTGTCATATGTCTTTTCTTGGAACTAAATAATACGAAACCTCGCTCTATGATTTGAAGGTAAAATCCTCAAATATGGTAAAATAGTGACTTTTTCACTTTAATCATGTAGTTTGATATTATGCAAATATATTCATTTTTACCAATATTTCGATACTATTTCATGTAGTATCACGATATGTGATTTGGCCTTCAAATCTCAGAATTTCGCATAATATTGCATTTTAAGCAAGTTTTTTGCATTTTGTTTCGTACGAAAAATCATCGAATTTAGTAATATTTTGACGTTTATCATCTCCTTTTCCTTCATGTGATTTAAACAAAATATCATCGAATTAGCCAATATTTTGCCGTTTTCCACGTTTTTGTGAATTTTCAGTCCATGGGTATTATTTCATATATATACGATAAAAATGATGCAAACACATAATTGATTAGATAATAATCTTAAATACTTCATTTTCGATCATCTATTTGTTTCTCGTTAAAATACTGAGTAAGATATTGAAAAGGGGAGAAGTTCGGTTTTTATTGCATATATCGACCTTTCAGCCGGAATAGAGCGGTTTTACGTGTACATCTTCCATCGTTAATATAAACAGAAAATCAAGAACATTTTAGTTATTTCTAATGAAAACACATTATTTTTACCATTTGTATTGGAAACAACATTGTCATATGTGTTTTCTTGGAACTAAATACTACGAAACCTCGCTCTATGATTTGAAGGTAAAATCCTCAAATATGGTAAAATAGTGACTTTTTCACTTTAATCATGTAGTTTGATATTACGCAAATATATTCATTTTTACCAATATTTCGATACTATTTCATGTAGTATCACGATATGTGATTTGGCCTTCAAATCTCAGAATTTTGCATAATATTGCATTTTAGGCAAGTTTTCTTGCATTTTGTTTCGTACGAAAAATCATCGAATTTAGCAATATTTTGACGTTTATCATCCCCTTTTCCTTTATTTGATTTAAACAAAATATCATCGAATTAGGCAATATTTTGCCGTTTTTTCCACATTTTTGTGAATTTTCAGTTTATTTGTATTAATTCATTATATATACGATAAAAATGATGCAAACACATAATTGATTAGATAATAACCTTAAATACTTCATTTTCAATCAACTATTTCTTTCTCGTTAAAATACTGAGTAAGATATTGAAAAGGGAAGAAGTTCTGTTTTTATTGCATATATCGACGTTTCAGCCGGAATAGAGCGATTTTCGTGTACATCTTCCATCGGTAATAAAACGGAAAATCAGGAACATTTTAGTTATTTCTAATGAAAACACATTGTTTTTTATCATTTGTATTGGAAACAACATTGTCATATGTCTTTTCTTGGATCTAAATAACACGAAACCTCGCTCTATGATTTGAAGGTAAAATCCTCAAATATGGTTAAATAGTGACTTTTTTCACGTTTTTCATGTAGTTTGATATTACGTAAATATATTCATTTTTACCAATATTCCGATACTATTTCATGTAGTATCACGATATGTGATTTGGCATTCAAATCTCAGAATTTCGCATAATATTGCATTTTAAGCAAGTTTTCTTGCATTTTGTTTCGTACGAAAAATCATCGAACTTAGCAATATTTTGACGTTTATCATCCCCTTTTCCTTTATGTGATTTAAACAAAATATCATCGAATTAGGCAATATTTTGCCGTTTTCCACGTTTTTGTGAATTTTCAGTCCATGGGTATTAATTCATATATATACGATAAAAATGATGCAAACACATAATGGATTAGATAATAACCTTAAATACTTCATTGCAATCATCTATTTGTTTCTCGTTAAAATACTGAGTTAGATATTGAAAAGGGGAGAAGTTCGGTTTTTATTGCATATATCGACGTTTCAGCCGGATTAGAGCGGTTTTACGTGTACATCTTCCAACGGTAATATAAACGGAAAATCAGGAACATTTTAGTTAATTCTAATGAAAACACATTGATTTTTTATCATTTGTATTGGAAACAACATTGTCATATGTCTTTTCTTGGATCTAAATAATACGAAACCTCGCTCTATGATTTGAAGGTAAAATCCTCAAATATGGTAAAATAGTGACTTTTTCACATTAATCATGTAGTTTGATAATAGGCAAATATATTCATTTTTACCAATATTCCGATACTATTTCATGTAGTATCACTATATGTGATTTGGCCTTCAAATCTCAGAATTTCGAATAATATTGCATTTTAAGCAAGTTTTCTTGCATTTTGTTTCGTACGAAAAATCATCGAATTTAGCAATATTTTGACGTTTATCATCCCCTTTTCCTTTATGTGATTTAAACAAAATATCATCGAATTAGGCAATATTTTGCCGCTTTTCCACATTTTTGTGAATTTTCAGTTTATTTGTATTAATTCATTATATATACGATAAAAATGATGCAAACACATAATTGATTAGATAATAACCTTAAATACTTCATTTTCAATCAACTATTTCTTTCTCGTTAAAATACTGAGTAAGATATTGAAAGGGGGAGAAGTTCTGATTTTATTGCATATATCGAAGTTTCAGCCGGAATAGAGCGGTTTTCGTGAACATCTTCCATCCGTAATATAAACGGAAAATCAGGAACATTTTAGTTAATTCTAATGAAAACACATTGATTTTTATCATTTGTATTGGAAACCACATTTTCATATGTCTTTTGTTGGATCAAAATAATATGAAACCTCGCTCTATGATTTGAATTTAAAATCCTCAAATATGGTTAAATAGTGACTTTTTTCACGTTTTTCATGTAGTTTGATATTACGTAAATATATTCATTTTTACCAATATTTCGATACTATTTCATGTAGTATCACGATATGTGATTTGGCCTTGAAATCTCAGAATTTCGCATAATATTGCATTTAAGCAAGTTTTCTTGCATTTTGTTTCGTACGAAAAATCATCGAATTTAGCAATATTTTGACGTTTATCATCCCCTTTTCCTTTATGTGATTTAAACAAAATATCATCGAATTAGGCAATATCTTGCCGTTTTCCACGTTTTTGTTAATTTTCAGTCCATGGGTATTAATTCATATATATACGATAAAAATGATGCAAACACATAATTGATTAGATAATAACCTTAAATACTTCATTTTCAATCAACTATTTCTTTCTCGTTAAAATACTGAGTAAGATATTGAAAAGGGGAGAAGTTCTGATTTTATTACATATATCGACGTTTCAGCCGGAATAGAGCGGTTTTCGTGTACATCTTCCATCGGTAATATAAACGGAAAATCAGGAACATTTTAGTTATTTCTAATGAAAACACATTGTTTTTACCATTTGTATTGGAAACAACATTGTCATATGTGTTTTCTTGGAACTAAATAATACGAAACCTCGCTCTATGATTTGAAGGTAAAATCCTCAAATATGGTAAAATAGTGACTTTTTCACTTTAATCATGTAGTTTGATATTACGCAAATATATTAATTTTTACCAATATTTCGATACTATTTCATGTAGTATCACGATATGTGATTTGGCCTTCAAATCTCAGAATTTCGCATAATATTGCATTTTAGGCAAGTTTTCTTGCATTTTGTTTCGTACGAAAAATCATCGAATTTAGCAATATTTTGACGTTTATCATCCCCTTTTCCTTTATTTGATTTAAACAAAATATCATCGAATTAGGCAATATTTTGCCGTTTTTTCCACTTTTTTGTGAATTTTCAGTCCATGGGTATTTATTCATTATATATACGATAAAAATGATGCAAACACATAATTGATTAGATAATAACCTTAAATACTTTATTTTCAATCAACTATTTGTTTCTCGTTAAAATACTGAGTAAGATATTGAAAAGGGAAGAAGTTCTGTTCTTATTGCATATATCGACGTTTCAGCCGGAATAGAGCGATTTTCGTGTACATCTTCCATCGGTAATATAAACGGAAAATCAGGAACATTTTAGTTAATTCTAATGAAAACACATTGATTTTTTATCATTTGTATTGGAAACAACATTGTCATATGTCTTTTCTTGGAACTAAATAATACGAAACCTCGCTCTATGATTTGAAGGTAAAATCCTCAAATATGGTAAAATAGTGACTTTTTCACTTTAATCATGTAGTTTGATATTACGCAAATATATTAATTTTTACCAATATTTCGATACTATTTCATGTAGTATCACGATATGTGATTTGGAGTTCAAATCTCAGAATTTCGCATAATATTGCATTTTAGGCAAGTTTTCTTGCATTTTGTTTCGTACGAAAAATCATCGAATTTAGCAATATTTTGACGTTTATCATCCCCTTTTCCTTTATTTGATTTAAACAAAATATCACCGAATTAGGCAATATTTTGCAGTTTTTTCCACGTTTTGGTGAATTTTCAGTCCATGGGTATTTATTCATTATATATACGATAAAAATGATGCAAACACATAATTGATTAGATAATAACCTTAAATACTTCATTTTCAATCAACTATTTGTTTCTCGTTAAAATACTGAGTCAGATATTGAAAAGGGAAGAAGTTCTGTTTTTATTGCATATATCGACGTTTCAGCCGGAATAGAGCGATTTTCGTGTACATCTTCCATCGGTAATAAAACGGAAAATCAGGAACATTTTAGTTAATTCTAATGAAAACACATTGATTTTTATCATTTGTATTGGAAACAACATTGTCATATGTCTTTTCTTGGATCTAAATAATACGAAACCTCGCTCTATGATTCTAAGTTAAAATCCTCAAATATGGTTAAATAGTGACTTTTTTCACGTTTTTCATGTAGTTTGATATTACGTAAATATATTAATTTTTACCAATATATCGATACTATTTCATGTAGTATCACGATATGTTATTTGGCCTTCAAATCTCAGAATTTCGCATAATATTGCATTTTAAGCAAGTTTTCTTGCATTTTGTTTCGTACGAAAAATCATCGAATTTAGCAATATTTTGACGTTTATCATCTCTTTTTCCTTCATGTGATTTAAGCAAAATATCATCGAATTAGGCAATATTTGGCCGTTTTCCACGTTTTTGTGAATTTTCAGTCTATGGGTATTAATTCATTATATATACGATAAAAATGATGCAAACACATAATTGATTAGATAATAACCTTAAATACTTTATTTTCAATCAACTATTTGTTTCTCGTTAAAATACTGAGAAAGATATTGAAAAGGGGAGAAGTTCTGTTTTTATTGCATATATCGACGTTTCATCTGGAATAGAGCGATTTTCGTGTACATCTTCCATCGGTAATATAAACAGAAAACCAGGAACATTTTAGTTAATTCTAATGAAAACACATTGATTTTTATCATTTGTATTGGAAACAACATTGTTATATGTCTTTTGTTGGATCAAAATAATACGAAACCTCGCTCTATGATTTGAAGTTAAAATCCTCAAATATGGTTAAATAGTGACTTTTTTCACGTTTTTCATGTAGTTTGATATTACGTAAATATATTCATTTTTACCAATATTTCGATACTATTTCATGTAGTATCACGATATGTGATTTGGTCTTCAAATCTCAGAATTTCGCATAATATTGCATTTTAAGCAAGTTTTCTTGCATTTTGTTTCGTACGAAAAATCATCGAATTTAGCAATATTTTAACGTTTATCATCTCCTTTTCCTTCATGTGATTTAAAGAAAATATCATCGAATTAGGCAATATTTTGCCGTTTTCCACGTTTTTGTGAATTTTCCGTCCATGGGTATTAATTCATATATATATATATACGATAAAAATGATGCAAACACATAATTGATTAGATAATAACCTTAAATACTTCATTTTCAATCATCTATTTGTTTCTCGTTAAAATACTGAGTAAGATATTGAAAAGGGGAGAAGTTCGGTTTTTATTGCATATATCGACGTTTCAGCCGGATTAGAGCGGTTTTACGTGTACATCTTCCATCGTTAATATAAACGGAAAATCAAGAACATTATAGTTAATTCTAATGAAAACACATTGTTTTTTATCATTTGTATTGGAAACAACATTGTCATATGTCTTTTCTTGGAACTAAATAATACGAAACCTCGCTCTATGATTTGAAGGTAAAATCCTCAAATATGGTAAAATAGTGACTTTTTTACGTTAATCATGTAGTTTGATATTACGCAAATATATTCATTTTTACCAATATTTCGATACTATTTCATGTCGTATCACGATATGTGATTTGGCCTTCAAATCTCAGAATTTCGCATAATATTGCATTTTAAGTGAGTTTTCTTGCATTTTGTTTCGTACGAAAAATCATCGAATTTAGCAATATTTTGACGTTTATCATCCCCTTTTCCTTTATTTGATTTAAACAAAATAACATCGAATTAGGCAATATTTTGACGTTTTTCACGTTTTGGTGAATTTTCAGTCTATGGGTATTAATTCATATATATATACTATAAAAATGATGCAAACACATAATTGATTAGATAATAACCTTAAATACTTCATTTTCAATCAACTATTTCTTTCTCGTTAAAATACTGAGTAAGATATTGAAAAGGGGAGAAGTTCTGTTTTTATTGCATATATCGACGTTTCAGCCGGAATAGAGCGATTTTCGTGTACATCTTCCATCGGTAATAAAACGGAAAATCAGGAACATTTTAGTTAATTCTAATGAAAACACATTGATTTTTATCATTTGTATTGGAAACCACATTTTCATATGTCTTTTGTTGGATCAAAATAATACGAAACCTCGCTCTATGATTTGAAGTTAAAATCCTCAAATATGGTTAAATAGTGACTTTTTTCACGTTTTTCATGTAGTTTGATATTACGTAAATATATTAATTTTTACCAATATATCGATACTATTTCATGTAGTATCACGATATGTTATTTGGCCTTCAAATCTCAGAATTTCGGATAATATTGCATTTTAATCAAGTTTTCTTGCATTTTGTTTCGTACGAAAAATCATCGAATTTAGCAATATTTTGACGTTTATCATCTCTTTTTCCTTCATGTGATTTAAGCAAAATATCATCGAATTAGGCAATATTTGGCCGTTTTCCACGTTTTTGTGAATTTTCCGTCCATGGGTATTAATTCATATATATACGATAAAAATGATGCAAACACATAATTGATTAGATAATAACCTTAAATACTTCATTTTCAATCATCTATTTGTTTCTCGTTAAAATACTGAGTAAGATATTGAAAAGGGGAGAAGTTCGGTTTTTATTGCATATATCGACGTTTCAGCCGGAATAGAGCGGTTTTACGTGTACATCTTCCATCGTTAACATAAACAGAAAATCAAGAACATTTTAGTTATTTCTAATGAAAACACATTGTTTTTACCATTTGTATTGGAAACAACATTGTCATATGTGTTTTCTTGGAACAAAATAATACGAAACCTCGAGCTATGATTTGAAGGTAAAATCCTCAAATATGGTAAAATAGTGACTTTTTCACTTTAATCATGTAGTTTGATATTACGCAAATATATTCATTTCTACCAATATTTCGATACTATTTCATGTAGTATCACGATATGTGACTTGGCCTTCAAATCTCAGAATTTCGCATAATATTGCATTTTAAGCAAGTTTTCCTGCATTTTGTTTCGTACGAAAAATCATCGAATTTAGCAATATTTTGACGTTTATCATCCCCTTTTCCTTTATTTGATTTAAACAAAATATCATCGAATTAGGCAATATTTTGCCGTTTTTCCACGTTTTTGTGAATTTTCAGTCTATGGGTATTAATTCATTATATATACGATAAAAATGATGCAAACACATAATTGATTAGATAATAACCTTAAATACTTTATTTTCAATCAACTATTTGTTTCTCGTTAAAATACTGAGAAAGATATTGAAAAGGGGAGAAGTTCTGTTTTTATTGCATATATCGACGTTTCATCTGGAATAGAGCGATTTTCGTGTACATCTTCCATCGGTAATATAAACAGAAAACCAGGAACATTTTAGTTAATTCTAATGAAAACACATTGATTTTTATCATTTGTATTGGAAACAACATTGTTATATGTCTTTTGTTGGATCAAAATAATACGAAACCTCGCTCTATGATTTGAAGTTAAAATCCTCAAATATGGTTAAATAGTGACTTTTTTCACGTTTTTCATGTAGTTTGATATTACGTAAATATATTAATTTTTACCAATATATCGATACTATTTCATGTAGTATCACGATATGTTATTTGGCCTTCAAATCTCAGAATTTCGCATAATATTGCATTTTAAGCAAGTTTTCTTGCATTTTGTTTCGTACGAAAAATCATCGAATTTAGCAATATTTTGACGTTTATCATCTCTTTTTCCTTCATGTGATTTAAGCAAAATATCATCGAATTAGGCAATATTTGGCCGTTTTCCACGTTTTTGTGAATTTTCCGTCCATGGGTATTAATTCATATATATACGATAAAAATGATGCAAACACATAATTGATTAGATAATAACCTTAAATACTTCATTTTCAATCATCTATTTGTTTCTCGTTAAAATACTGAGTAAGATATTGAAAAGGGGAGAAGTTCGGTTTTTATTGGATATATCGACGTTTCAGCCGGAATAGAGCGGTTTTACGTGTACATCTTCCATCGTTAACATAAACAGAAAATCAAGAACATTTTAGTTATTTCTAATGAAAACACATTGTTTTTACCATTTGTATTGGAAACAACATTGTCATATGTGTTTTCTTGGAACAAAATAATACGAAACCTCGGGCTATGATTTGAAGGTAAAATCCTCAAATATGGTAAAATAGTGACTTTTTCACTTTAATCATGTAGTTTGATATTACGCAAATATATTCATTTCTACCAATATTTCGATACTATTTCATGTAGTATCACGATATGTGACTTGGCCTTCAAATCTCAGAATTTCGCATAATATTGCATTTTAAGCAAGTTTTCCTGCATTTTGTTTCGTACGAAAAATCATCGAATTTAGCAATATTTTGACGTTTATCATCCCCTTTTCCTTTATTTGATTTAAACAAAATATCATCGAATTAGGCAATATTTTGCCGTTTTTCCACGTTTTTGTGAATTTTCAGTCTATGGGTATTAATTCATTATATATACGATAAAAATGATGCAAACACATAATTGATTAGATAATAACCTTAAATACTTTATTTTCAATCAACTATTTGTTTCTCGTTAAAATACTGAGAAAGATATTGAAAAGGGGAGAAGTTCTGTTTTTATTGCATATATCGACGTTTCATCTGGAATAGAGCGATTTTCGTGTACATCTTCCATCGGTAATATAAACAGAAAACCAGGAACATTTTAGTTAATTCTAGTGAAAACACATTGATTTTTATCATTTGTATTGGAAACAACATTGTTATATGTCTTTTGTTGGATCAAAATAATACGAAACCTCGCTCTATGATTTGAAGTTAAAATCCTCAAATATGGTTAGAATAGTGACTTTTTTCACGTTTTTCATGTAGTTTGATATTACGTAAATATATTCATTTTTACCAATATTTCGATACTATTTCATGTAGTATCACGATATGTGATTTGGTCTTCAAATCTCAGAATTTCGCATAATATTGCATTTTAAGCAAGTTTTCTTGCATTTTGTTTCGTACGAAAAATCATCGAATTTAGCAATATTTTAACGTTTATCATCTCCTTTTCCTTCATGTGATTTAAACAAAATATCATCGAATTAGGCAATATTTTGCCGTTTTCCACGTTTTTGTGAATTTTCCGTCCATGGGTATTAATTCATATATATATATATATACGATAAAAATGATGCAAACACATAATTGATTAGATAATAACCTTAAATACTTCATTTTCAATCATCTATTTGTTTCTCGTTAAAATACTGAGAAAGATATTGAAAAGGGGAGAAGTTCGGTTTTTATTGCATATATCGACGTTTCAGCCGGATTAGAGCGGTTTTACGTGTACATCTTCCATCGTTAATATAAACGGAAAATCAAGAACATTATAGTTAATTCTAATGAAAACACATTGTTTTTTATCATTTGTATTGGAAACAACATTGTCATATGTCTTTTCTTGGAACTAAATAATACGAAACCTCGCTCTATGATTTGAAGGTAAAATCCTCAAATATGGTAAAATAGTGACTTTTTTACGTTAATCATGTAGTTTGATATTACGCAAATATATTCATTTTTACCAATATTTCGATACTATTTCATGTCGTATCACGATATGTGATTTGGCCTTCAAATCTCAGAATTTCGCATAATATTGCATTTTAAGTGAGTTTTCTTGCATTTTGTTTCGTACGAAAAATCATCGAATTTAGCAATATTTTGACGTTTATCATCCCCTTTTCCTTTATTTGATTTAAACAAAATATCATCGAATTAGGCAATATTTTGCCGTTTTTCACGTTTTGGTGAATTTTCAGTCTATGGGTATTAATTCATATATATATACTATAAAAATGATGCAAACACATAATTGATTAGATAATAACCTTAAATACTTCATTTTCAATCAACTATTTCTTTCTCGTTAAAATACTGAGTAAGATATTGAAAAGGGGAGAAGTTCTGTTTTTATTGTATATATCGACGTTTCAGCCGGAATAGAGCGATTTTCGTGTACATCTTCCATCGGTAATGTAAACGGAAAATCAGGAACATTTTAGTTAATTCTAATGAAAACACATTGATTTTTTATCATTTGTATTGGAAACAACATTGTCATATGTCTTTTCTTGGAACTAAATAATACGAAACCTCGCTCAATGATTTGAAGGTAAAATCCTCAAATATGGTAAAATAATGACTTTTTCACTTTAATCATGTAGTTTGATATTATGCAAATGTATTCATTTTTACCAATATTTCGATACTATTTCATGTAGTATCACGATATGTGATTTGGCATTCAAATCTCAGAATTTCGCATAATATTGCATTTTAAGGAAGTTTTCTTGCATTTTGTTTCGTACGAAAAATCATCGAATTTAGCAATATTTTGACGTTTATCATCCCCTTTTCCTTTATTTGATTTAAACAAAATATCACCGAATTAGGCAATATTTTGCAGTTTTTTCCACATTTTTGTGAATTTTCAGTCCATGGGTATTTATTCATTATATATACGATAAAAATGATGCAAACACATAATTGATTAGATAATAACCTTAAATACTTCATTTTCAATCAACTATTTGTTTCTCGTTAAAATACTGAGTCAGATATTGAAAAGGGAAGAAGTTCTGTTTTTATTGCATATATCGACGTTTCAGCCGGAATAGAGCGATTTTCGTGTACATCTTCCATCGGTAATAAAACGGAAAATCAGGAACATTTTAGTTAATTCTAATGAAAACACATTGATTTTTATCATTTGTATTGGAAACAACATTGTCATATGTCTTTTGTTGGATCAAAATAATATGAAACCTCGCTCTATGATTTGAATTTAAAATCCTCAAATATGGTTAGATAGTGATTTTTTTCACGTTTTTCATGTAGTTTGATATTACGTAAATATATTAATTTTTACCAATATATCGATACTATTTCATGTAGTATCACGATATGTTATTTGGCCTTCAAATCTCAGAATTTCGCATAATATTGCATTTTAAGCAAGTTTTCTTGCATTTTGTTTCGTACGAAAAATCATCGAATTTAGCAATATTTTGACGTTTATCATCTCTTTTTCCTTCATGTGATTTAAGCAAAATATCATCGAATTAGGCAATATTTGGCCGTTTTCCACGTTTTTGTGAATTTTCCGTCCATGGGTATTAATTCATATATATACGATAAAAATGATGCAAACACATAATTGATTAGATAATAACCTTAAATACTTCATTTTCAATCATCTATTTGTTTCTCGTTAAAATACTGAGTAAGATATTGAAAAGGGGAGAAGTTCGGTTTTTATTGCATATATCGACGTTTCAGCCGGAATAGAGCGGTTTTACGTGTACATCTTCCATCGTTAACATAAACAGAAAATCAAGAACATTTTAGTTATTTCTAATGAAAACACATTGTTTTTACCATTTGTATTGGAAACAACATTGTCATATGTGTTTTCTTGGAACAAAATAATACGAAACCTCGAGCTATGATTTGAAGGTAAAATCCTCAAATATGGTAAAATAGTGACTTTTTCACTTTAATCATGTAGTTTGATATTACGCAAATATATTCATTTCTACCAATATTTCGATACTATTTCATGTAGTATCACGATATGTGACTTGGCCTTCAAATCTCAGAATTTCGCATAATATTGCATTTTAAGCAAGTTTTCCTGCATTTTGTTTCGTACGAAAAATCATCGAATTTAGCAATATTTTTACGTTTATCATCCCCTTTTCCTTTATTTGATTTAAACAAAATATCATCGAATTAGGCAATATTTTGCCGTTTTTCCACGTTTTTGTGAATTTTCAGTCTATGGGTATTAATTCATTATATATACGATAAAAATGATGCAAACACATAATTGATTAGATAATAACCTTAAATACTTTATTTTCAATCAACTATTTGTTTCTCGTTAAAATACTGAGAAAGATATTGAAAAGGGGAGAAGTTCTGTTTTTATTGCATATATCGACGTTTCATCTGGAATAGAGCGATTTTCGTGTACATCTTCCATCGGTAATATAAACAGAAAACCAGGAACATTTTAGTTAATTCTAATGAAAACACATTGATTTTTATCATTTGTATTGGAAACAACATTGTCATATGTCTTTTGTTGGATCAAAATAATATGAAACCTCGCTCTATGATTTGAATTTAAAATCCTCAAATATGGTTAAATAGTGACTTTTTTCACGTTTTTCATGTAGTTTGATATTACGTAAATATATTAATTTTTACCAATATATCGATACTATTTCATGTAGTATCACGATATGTTATTTGGCCTTCAAATCTCAGAATTTCGCATAATATTGCATTTTAAGCAAGTTTTCTTGCATTTTGTTTCGTACGAAAAATCATCGAATTTAGCAATATTTTGACGTTTATCATCTCTTTTTCCTTCATGTGATTTAAGCAAAATATCATCGAATTAGGCAATATTTGGCCGTTTTCCACGTTTTTGTGAATTTTCCGTCCATGGGTATTAATTCATATATATACGATAAAAATAATGCAAACACATAATTGATTAGATAATAACCTTAAATACTTCATTTTCAATCATCTATTTGTTTCTCGTTAAAATACTGAGTAAGATATTGAAAAGGGGAGAAGTTCGGTTTTTATTGCATATATCGACGTTTCAGCCGGAATAGAGCGGTTTTACGTGTACATCTTCCATCGTTAACATAAACAGAAAATCAAGAACATTTTAGTTATTTCTAATGAAAACACATTGTTTTTACCATTTGTATTGGAAACAACATTGTCATATGTGTTTTCTTGGAACAAAATAATACGAAACCTCGAGCTATGATTTGAAGGTAAAATCCTCAAATATGGTAAAATAGTGACTTTTTCACTTTAATCATGTAGTTTGATATTACGCAAATATATTCATTTCTACCAATATTTCGATACTATTTCATGTAGTATCACGATATGTGACTTGGCCTTCAAATCTCAGAATTTCGCATAATATTGCATTTTAAGCAAGTTTTCCTGCATTTTGTTTCGTACGAAAAATCATCGAATTTAGCAATATTTTTACGTTTATCATCCCCTTTTCCTTTATTTGATTTAAACAAAATATCATCGAATTAGGCAATATTTTGCCGTTTTTCCACGTTTTTGTGAATTTTCAGTCTATGGGTATTAATTCATTATATATACGATAAAAATGATGCAAACACATAATTGATTAGATAATAACCTTAAATACTTTATTTTCAATCAACTATTTGTTTCTCGTTAAAATACTGAGAAAGATATTGAAAAGGGGAGAAGTTCTGTTTTTATTGCATATATCGACGTTTCATCTGGAATAGAGCGATTTTCGTGTACATCTTCCATCGGTAATATAAACAGAAAACCAGGAACATTTTAGTTAATTCTAATGAAAACACATTGATTTTTATCATTTGTATTGGAAACAACATTGTTATATGTCTTTTGTTGGATCAAAATAATACGAAACCTCGCTCTATGATTTGAAGATAAAATCCTCAAATATGGTTAAATAGTGACTTTTTTCACGTTTTTCATGTAGTTTGATATTACGTAAATATATTAATATTTACCAATATATCGATACTATTTCATGTAGTATCACGATATGTTATTTGGCCTTCAAATCTCAGAATTTCGCATAATATTGCATTTTAAGCAAGTTTTCTTGCATTTTGTTTCGTACGAAAAATCATCGAATTTAGCAATATTTTGACGTTTATCATCTCTTTTTCCTTCATGTGATTTAAGCAAAATATCATCGAATTAGGCAATATTTGGCCGTTTTCCACGTTTTTGTGAATTTTCCGTCCATGGGTATTAATTCATATATATACGATAAAAATGATGCAAACACATAATTGATTAGATAATAACCTTAAATACTTCATTTTCAATCATCTATTTGTTTCTCGTTAAAATACTGAGTAAGATATTGAAAAGGGGAGAAGTTCGGTTTTTATTGCATATATCGACGTTTCAGCCGGAATAGAGCGGTTTTACGTGTACATCTTCCATCGTTAACATAAACAGAAAATCAAGAACATTTTAGTTATTTCTAATGAAAACACATTGTTTTTACCATTTGTATTGGAAACAACATTGTCATATGTGTTTTCTTGGAACAAAATAATACGAAACCTCGGGCTATGATTTGAAGGTAAAATCCTCAAATATGGTAAAATAGTGACTTTTTCACTTTAATCATGTAGTTTGATATTACGCAAATATATTCATTTCTACCAATATTTCGATACTATTTCATGTAGTATCACGATATGTGACTTGGCCTTCAAATCTCAGAATTTCGCATAATATTGCATTTTAAGCAAGTTTTCCTGCATTTTGTTTCGTACGAAAAATCATCGAATTTAGCAATATTTTGACGTTTATCATCCCCTTTTCCTTTATTTGATTTAAACAAAATATCATCGAATTAGGCAATATTTTGCCGTTTTTCCACGTTTTTGTGAATTTTCAGTCTATGGGTATTAATTCATTATATATACGATAAAAATGATGCAAACACATAATTGATTAGATAATAACCTTAAATACTTTATTTTCAATCAACTATTTGTTTCTCGTTAAAATACTGAGAATGATATTGAAAAGGGGAGAAGTTCTGTTTTTATTGCATATATCGACGTTTCATCTGGAATAGAGCGATTTTCGTGTACATCTTCCATCGGTAATATAAACAGAAAACCAGGAACATTTTAGTTAATTCTAGTGAAAACACATTGATTTTTATCATTTGTATTGGAAACAACATTGTTATATGTCTTTTGTTGGATCAAAATAATACGAAACCTCGCTCTATGATTTGAAGTTAAAATCCTCAAATATGGTTAGAATAGTGACTTTTTTCACGTTTTTCATGTAGTTTGATATTACGTAAATATATTCATTTTTACCAATATTTCGATACTATTTCATGTAGTATCACGATATGTGATTTGGTCTTCAAATCTCAGAATTTCGCATAATATTGCATTTTAAGCAAGTTTTCTTGCATTTTGTTTCGTACGAAAAATCATCGAATTTAGCAATATTTTAACGTTTATCATCTCCTTTTCCTTCATGTGATTTAAACAAAATATCATCGAATTAGGCAATATTTTGCCGTTTTCCACGTTTTTGTGAATTTTCCGTCCATGGGTATTAATTCATATATATATATATACGATAAAAATGATGCAAACACATAATTGATTAGATAATAACCTTAAATACTTCATTTTCAATCATCTATTTGTTTCTCGTTAAAATACTGAGTAAGATATTGAAAAGGGGAGAAGTTCGGTTTTTATTGCATATATCGACGTTTCAGCCGGATTAGAGCGGTTTTACGTGTACATCTTCCATCGTTAATATAAACGGAAAATCAAGAACATTATAGTTAATTCTAATGAAAACACATTGTTTTTTATCATTTGTATTGGAAACAACATTGTCATATGTCTTTTCTTGGAACTAAATAATACGAAACCTCGCTCTATGATTTGAAGGTAAAATCCTCAAATATGGTAAAATAGTGACTTTTTTACGTTAATCATGTAGTTTGATATTACGCAAATATATTCATTTTTACCAATATTTCGATACTATTTCATGTCGTATCACGATATGTGATTTGGCCTTCATATCTCAGAATTTCGCATAATATTGCATTTTAAGTGAGTTTTCTTGCATTTTGTTTCGTACGAAAAATCATCGAATTTAGCAATATTTTGACGTTTATCATCCCCTTTTCCTTTATTTGATTTAAACAAAATATCATCGAATTAGGCAATATTTTGCCGTTTTTCACGTTTTGGTGAATTTTCAGTCTATGGGTATTAATTCATATATATATACTATAAAAATGATGCAAACACATAATTGATTAGATAATAACCTTAAATACTTCATTTTCAATCAACTATTTCTTTCTCGTTAAAATACTGAGTAAGATATTGAAAAGGGGAGAAGTTCTGTTTTTATTGTATATATCGACGTTTCAGCCGGAATAGAGCGATTTTCGTGTACATCTTCCATCGGTAATATAAACGGAAAATCAGGAACATTTTAGTTAATTCTAATGAAAACACATTGATTTTTTATCATTTGTATTGGAAACAACATTGTCATATGTCTTTTCTTGGAACTAAATAATACGAAACCTCGCTCTATGATTTGAAGGTAAAATCCTCAAATATGGTAAAATAATGACTTTTTCACTTTAATCATGTAGTTTGATATTATGCAAATGTATTCATTTTTACCAATATTTCGATACTATTTCATGTAGTATCACGATATGTGATTTGGCATTCAAATCTCAGAATTTCGCATAATATTGCATTTTAAGCAAGTTTTCTTGCATTTTGTTTCGTACGAAAAATCATCGAATTTAGCAATATTTTGACGTTTATCATCCCCTTTTCCTTTATTTGATTTAAACAAAATATCACCGAATTAGGCAATATTTTGCAGTTTTTTCCACATTTTTGTGAATTTTCAGTCCATGGGTATTTATTCATTATATATACGATAAAAATGATGCAAACACATAATTGATTAGATAATAACCTTAAATACTTCATTTTCAATCAACTATTTGTTTCTCGTTAAAATACTGAGTCAGATATTGAAAAGGGAAGAAGTTCTGTTTTTATTGCATATATCGACGTTTCAGCCGGAATAGAGCGATTTTCGTGTACATCTTCCATCGGTAATAAAACGGAAAATCAGGAACATTTTAGTTAATTCTAATGAAAACACATTGATTTTTATCATTTGTATTGGAAACAACATTGTCATATGTCTTTTGTTGGATCAAAATAATATGAAACCTCGCTCTATGATTTGAATTTAAAATCCTCAAATATGGTTAAATAGTGACTTTTTTCACGTTTTTCATGTAGTTTGATATTACGTAAATATATTAATTTTTACCAATATATCGATACTATTTCATGTAGTATCACGATATGTTATTTGGCCTTCAAATCTCAGAATTTCGCATAATATTGCATTTTAAGCAAGTTTTCTTGCATTTTGTTTCGTACGAAAAATCATCGAATTTAGCAATATTTTGACGTTTATCATCTCTTTTTCCTTCATGTGATTTAAGCAAAATATCATCGAATTAGGCAATATTTGGCCGTTTTCCACGTTTTTGTGAATTTTCCGTCCATGGGTATTAATTCATATATATATACGATAAAAATGATGCAAACACATAATTGATTAGATAATAACCTTAAATACTTCATTTTCAATCATCTATTTGTTTCTCGTTAAAATACTGAGTAAGATATTGAAAAGGGGAGAAGTTCGGTTTTTATTGCATATATCGACGTTTCAGCCGGAATAGAGCGGTTTTACGTGTACATCTTCCATCGTTAACATAAACAGAAAATCAAGAACATTTTAGTTATTTCTAATGAAAACACATTGTTTTTACCATTTGTATTGGAAACAACATTGTCATATGTGTTTTCTTGGAACAAAATAATACGAAACCTCGAGCTATGATTTGAAGGTAAAATCCTCAAATATGGTAAAATAGTGACTTTTTCACTTTAATCATGTAGTTTGATATTACGCAAATATATTCATTTCTACCAATATTTCGATACTATTTCATGTAGTATCACGATATCTGACTTGGCCTTCAAATCTCAGAATTTCGCATAATATTGCATTTTAAGCAAGTTTTCCTGCATTTTGTTTCGTACGAAAAATCATCGAATTTAGCAATATTTTGACGTTTATCATCCCCTTTTCCTTTATTTGATTTAAACAAAATATCATCGAATTAGGCAATATTTTGCCGTTTTTCCACGTTTTTGTGAATTTTCAGTCTATGGGTATTAATTCATTATATATACGATAAAAATGATGCAAACACATAATTGATTAGATAATAACCTTAAATACTTTATTTTCAATCAACTATTTGTTTCTCGTTAAAATACTGAGAAAGATATTGAAAAGGGGAGAAGTTCTGTTTTTATTGCATATGTCGACGTTTCATCTGGAATAGAGCGATTTTCGTGTACATCTTCCATCGGTAATATAAACAGAAAACCAGGAACATTTTAGTTAATTCTAATGAAAACACATTGATTTTTATCATTTGTATTGGAAACAACATTGTTATATGTCTTTTGTTGGATCAAAATAATACGAAACCTCGCTCTATGATTTGAAGTTAAAATCCTCAAATATGGTTAAATAGTGACTTTTTTCACGTTAATCATGTAGTTTGATATTACGCAAATATATTGATTTTTACCAATATTTCGATACTATTTCATGTAGTATCACGATATGTGATTTGGTCGTCAAATCTCAGAATTTCGCATAATATTGCATTTTAAGCAAGTTTTCTTGCATTTTGTTTCGTACGAAAAATCATCGAATTTAGCAATATTTTAACGTTTATCATCTCCTTTTCCTTCATGTGATTTAAACAAAATATCATCGAATTAGGCAATATTTGGCCGTTTTCCACGTTTTTGTGAATTTTCCGTCCATGGGTATTAATTCATATATATACGATAAAAATGATGCAAACACATAATTGATTAGATAATAACCTTAAATACTTCATTTTCAATCATCTATTTGTTTCTCGTTAAAATACTGAGTAAGATATTGAAAAGGGGAGAAGTTCGGTTTTTATTGCATATATCGACGTTTCAGCCGGAATAGAGCGGTTTTACGTGTACATCTTCCATCGTTAACATAAACAGAAAATCAAGAACATTTTAGTTATTTCTAATGAAAACACATTGTTTTTACCATTTGTATTGGAAACAACATTGTCATATGTGTTTTCTTGGAACAAAATAATACGAAACCTCGGGCTATGATTTGAAGGTAAAATCCTCAAATATGGTAAAATAGTGACTTTTTCACTTTAATCATGTAGTTTGATATTACGCAAATATATTCATTTCTACCAATATTTCGATACTATTTCATGTAGTATCACGATATGTGACTTGGCCTTCAAATCTCAGAATTTCGCATAATATTGCATTTTAAGCAAGTTTTCCTGCATTTTGTTTCGTACGAAAAATCATCGAATTTAGCAATATTTTGACGTTTATCATCCCCTTTTCCTTTATTTGATTTAAACAAAATATCATCGAATTAGGCAATATTTTGCCGTTTTTCAACGTTTTTGTGAATTTTCAGTCTATGGGTATTAATTCATTATATATACGATAAAAATGATGCAAACACATAATTGATTAGATAATAACCTTAAATACTTTATTTTCAATCAACTATTTGTTTCTCGTTAAAATACTGAGAATGATATTGAAAAGGGGAGAAGTTCTGTTTTTATTGCATATATCGACGTTTCATCTGGAATAGAGCGATTTTCGTGTACATCTTCCATCGGTAATATAAACAGAAAACCAGGAACATTTTAGTTAATTCTAGTGAAAACACATTGATTTTTATCATTTGTATTGGAAACAACATTGTTATATGTCTTTTGTTGGATCAAAATAATACGAAACCTCGCTCTATGATTTGAAGTTAAAATCCTCAAATATGGTTAGAATAGTGACTTTTTTCACGTTTTTCATGTAGTTTGATATTACGTAAATATATTCATTTTTACCAATATTTCGATACTATTTCATGTAGTATCACGGTATGTGATTTGGTCTTCAAATCTCAGAATTTCGCATAATATTGCATTTTAAGCAAGTTTTCTTGCATTTTGTTTCGTACGAAAAATCATCGAATTTAGCAATATTTTAACGTTTATCATCTCCTTTTCCTTCATGTGATTTAAACAAAATATCATCGAATTAGGCAATATTTTGCCGTTTTCCACGTTTTTGTGAATTTTCCGTCCATGGGTATTAATTCATATATATATATATACGATAAAAATGATGCAAACACATAATTGATTAGATAATAACCTTAAATACTTCATTTTCAATCATCTATTTGTTTCTCGTTAAAATACTGAGTAAGATATTGAAAAGGGGAGAAGTTCGGTTTTTATTGCATATATCGACGTTTCAGCCGGATTAGAGCGGTTTTACGTGTACATCTTCCATCGTTAATATAAACGGAAAATCAAGAACATTATAGTTAATTCTAATGAAAACACATTGTTTTTTATCATTTGTATTGGAAACAACATTGTCATATGTCTTTTCTTGGAACTAAATAATACGAAACCTCGCTCTATGATTTGAAGGTAAAATCCTCAAATATGGTAAAATAGTGACTTTTTTACGTTAATCATGTAGTTTGATATTACGCAAATATATTCATTTTTACCAATATTTCGATACTATTTCATGTCGTATCACGATATGTGATTTGGCCTTCATATCTCAGAATTTCGCATAATATTGCATTTTAAGTGAGTTTTCTTGCATTTTGTTTCGTACGAAAAATCATCGAATTTAGCAATATTTTGACGTTTATCATCCCGTTTTCCTTTATTTGATTTAAACAAAATATCATCGAATTAGGCAATATTTTGCCGTTTTTCACGTTTTGGTGAATTTTCAGTCTATGGGTATTAATTCATATATATATACTATAAAAATGATGCAAACACATAATTGATTAGATAATAACCTTAAATACTTCATTTTCAATCAACTATTTCTTTCTCGTTAAAATACTGAGTAAGATATTGAAAAGGGGAGAAGTTCTGTTTTTATTGTATATATCGACGTTTCAGCCGGAATAGAGCGATTTTCGTGTACATCTTCCATCGGTAATATAAACGGAAAATCAGGAACATTTTAGTTAATTCTAATGAAAACACATTGATTTTTTATCATTTGTATTGGAAACAACATTGTCATATGTCTTTTCTTGGAACTAAATAATACGAAACCTCGCTCTATGATTTGAAGGTAAAATCCTCAAATATGGTAAAATAATGACTTTTTCACTTTAATCATGTAGTTTGATATTATGCAAATGTATTCATTTTTACCAATATTTCGATACTATTTCATGTAGTATCACGATATGTGATTTGGCATTCAAATCTCAGAATTTCGCATAATATTGCATTTTAAGCAAGTTTTCTTGCATTTTGTTTCGTACGAAAAATCATCGAATTTAGCAATATTTTGACGTTTATCATCCCCTTTTCCTTTATTTGATTTAAACAAAATATCACCGAATTAGGCAATATTTTGCAGTTTTTTCCACATTTTTGTGAATTTTCAGTCCATGGGTATTTATTCATTATATATACGATAAAAATGATGCAAACACATAATTGATTAGATAATAACCTTAAATACTTCATTTTCAATCAACTATTTGTTTCTCGTTAAAATACTGAGTCAGATATTGAAAAGGGAAGAAGTTCTGTTTTTATTGCATATATCGACGTTTCAGCCGGAATAGAGCGATTTTCGTGTACATCTTCCATCGGTAATAAAACGGAAAATCAGGAACATTTTAGTTAATTCTAATGAAAACACATTGATTTTTATCATTTGTATTGGAAACAACATTGTCATATGTCTTTTGTTGGATCAAAATAATATGAAACCTCGCTCTATGATTTGAATTTAAAATCCTCAAATATGGTTAAATAGTGACTTTTTTCACGTTTTTCATGTAGTTTGATATTACGTAAATATATTAATTTTTACCAATATATCGATACTATTTCATGTAGTATCACGATATGTTATTTGGCCTTCAAATCTCAGAATTTCGCATAATATTGCATTTTAAGCAAGTTTTCTTGCATTTTGTTTCGTACGAAAAATCATCGAATTTAGCAATATTTTGACGTTTATCATCTCTTTTTCCTTCATGTGATTTAAGCAAAATATCATCGAATTAGGCAATATTTGGCCGTTTTCCACGTTTTTGTGAATTTTCCGTCCATGGGTATTAATTCATATATATATACGATAAAAATGATGCAAACACATAATTGATTAGATAATAACCTTAAATACTTCATTTTCAATCATCTATTTGTTTCTCGTTAAAATACTGAGTAAGATATTGAAAAGGGGAGAAGTTCGGTTTTTATTGCATATATCGACGTTTCAGCCGGAATAGAGCGGTTTTACGTGTACATCTTCCATCGTTAACATAAACAGAAAATCAAGAACATTTTAGTTATTTCTAATGAAAACACATTGTTTTTACCATTTGTATTGGAAACAACATTGTCATATGTGTTTTCTTGGAACAAAATAATACGAAACCTCGAGCTATGATTTGAAGGTAAAATCCTCAAATATGGTAAAATAGTGACTTTTTCACTTTAATCATGTAGTTTGATATTACGCAAATATATTCATTTCTACCAATATTTCGATACTATTTCATGTAGTATCACGATATCTGACTTGGCCTTCAAATCTCAGAATTTCGCATAATATTGCATTTTAAGCAAGTTTTCCTGCATTTTGTTTCGTACGAAAAATCATCGAATTTAGCAATATTTTGACGTTTATCATCCCCTTTTCCTTTATTTGATTTAAACAAAATATCATCGAATTAGGCAATATTTTGCCGTTTTTCCACGTTTTTGTGAATTTTCAGTCTATGGGTATTAATTCATTATATATACGATAAAAATGATGCAAACACATAATTGATTAGATAATAACCTTAAATACTTTATTTTCAATCAACTATTTGTTTCTCGTTAAAATACTGAGAAAGATATTGAAAAGGGGAGAAGTTCTGTTTTTATTGCATATATCGACGTTTCATCTGGAATAGAGCGATTTTCGTGTACATCTTCCATCGGTAATATAAACAGAAAACCAGGAACATTTTAGTTAATTCTAATGAAAACACATTGATTTTTATCATTTGTATTGGAAACAACATTGTTATATGTCTTTTGTTGGATCAAAATAATACGAAACCTCGCTCTATGATTTGAAGTTAAAATCCTCAAATATGGTTAAATAGTGACTTTTTTCACGTTAATCATGTAGTTTGATATTACGCAAATATATTGATTTTTACCAATATTTCGATACTATTTCATGTAGTATCACGATATGTGATTTGGTCGTCAAATCTCAGAATTTCGCATAATATTGCATTTTAAGCAAGTTTTCTTGCATTTTGTTTCGTACGAAAAATCATCGAATTTAGCAATATTTTAACGTTTATCATCTCCTTTTCCTTCATGTGATTTAAACAAAATATCATCGAATTAGGCAATATTTTGCCGTTTTCCACGTTTTTGTGAATTTTCCGTCCATGGGTATTAATTCATATATATATATATATATATACGATAAAAATGATGCAAACACATAATTGATTAGATAATAACCTTAAATACTTCATTTTCAATCATCTATTTGTTTCTCGTTAAAATACTGAGTAAGATATTGAAAAGGGGAGAAGTTCGGTTTTTATTGCATATATCGACGTTTCAGCCGGATTAGAGCGGTTTTATGTGTACATCTTCCATCGTTAATATAAACGGAAAATCAAGAACATTATAGTTAATTCTAATGAAAACACATTGTTTTTTATCATTTGTATTGGAAACAACATTGTCATATGTCTTTTCTTGGAACTAAATAATACGAAACCTCGCTCTATGATTTGAAGGTAAAATCCTCAAATATGGTAAAATAGTGACTTTTTTACCTTAATCATGTAGCTTGATATTACGCAAATATATTCATTTTTACCAATATTTCGATACTATTTCATGTAGTATCACGATATGTGATTTGGCCTTGAAATCTCAGAATTTCGCATAATATTGCATTTTAAGCAAGTTATCTTGCATTTTGTTTCGTACGAAAAATCATCGAATTTAGCAATATTTTGACGTTTATCATCCCCTTTTCATTAATGTGATTTAAACAAAATATCATCGAATTAGGCAATATTTTGCCGTTTTCCACGTTTTTGTGAATTTTCAGTCCATGGGTTTTAATTCATATATATACGATAAAAATGATGCAAACACATAATTGATTAGATAATAACCTTAAATACTTCATTTTCAATCAACTATTTCTTTCTCGTTAAAATACTGAGAAAGATATTGAAAGGGGGAGAAGTTCTGATTTTATTGCATATATCGACGTTTCAGCCGGAATAGAGCGGTTTTCGTGTACATCTTCCATCGGTAATATAAACGGAAAATCAGGAACATTTTAGTTAATTCTAATGAAAACACATTGTTTTTTTATCATTTGTATTGGAAACAACATTGTCATATGTCTTTTCTTGGATCTAAATAATACGAAACCTCGTTCTATGATTTGAAGGTAAAATCCTCAAATATGGTAAAATAGTAACTTTTTAACGTTAATCATGTAGTTTGATATTACGCAAATATATTAATTTTTACCAATATTCCGATACTATTTCATGTAGTATCACGGTATGTGATTTGGCCTTCAAATCTCAGAATTTCGCATAATATTGCATTTTAAGCAAGTTTTCTTGCATTTTGTTTCGTACGAAAAATCATCGAATTTAGCAATATTTTAACGTTAACATCTCCTTTTTCTTCATGTGATTTAAACAAAATATCATCGAATTAGGCAATATTTTGCCGTTTTCCACGTTTTTGTGAATTTTCCGTCCATGGGTTTTAATTCATATATATATATATACGATAAAAATGATGCAAACACATAATTGATTAGATAATAACCTTAAATACTTCATTTTCAATCATCTATTTGTTTCTCGTTAAAATACTGATTAAGATATTGAAAAGGGGAGAAGTTCGGTTTTTATTGCATATATCGACGTTTCAACCGGATTAGAGCGGTTTTACGTGTACATCTTCCATCGTTAATATAAACGGAAAATCAAGAACATTATAGTTAATTCTAATGAAAACACATTGTTTTTTATCATTTGTATTGGAAACAACATTGTCATATGTCTTTTCTTGGATCTAAGTAATACGAAACCTCGCTCTATGATTCTAAGTTAAAATCCTCAAATATGGTTAAATAGTGACTTTTTTACGATTTTCATGTAGTTTGATATTACGTAAATATATTCATTTTCACCAATATTTCGATACTATTTCATGTAGTATCACGATATGTGATTTGGCCTTGAAATCTCAGAATTTCGCATAATATTGCATTTTAAGCAAGTTTTCTTGCATTTTGTTTCGTACGAAAAATCATCGAATTTAGCAATATTTTGACGTTTATCATCCCCTTTTCCTTCATGTGATTTAAACAAAATATCATCGAATTAGGCAATATTTTGCCGTTTTCCACGTTTTTGTGAATTTTCAGTCCATGGGTTTTAATTCATATATATACGATAAAAATGATGCAAACACATAATTGATTAGATAATAACCTTAAATACTTCATTTTCAATCAACTATTTCTTTCTCGTTAAAATACTGAGTAAGATATTGAAAGGGGGAGAAGTTCTGTTCTTATTGCATATATCGACGTTTCAGCCGGAATAGAGCGATTTTCGTGTACATCTTCCATCGGTAATATAAACGGAAAACCAGGAACATTTTAGTTAATTCTAATGAAAACACTTTGATTTTTATCATTTGTATTGGAAACAACATTGTCATATGTCTTTTCTTGGATCCAAATAATACGAAACCTCGCTCTATGATTTGAAGTTAAAATCCTCAAATATGGTTAAATAGTGACTTTTTTCACTTTTTTCATGTAGTTTGATATTACGTAAATATATTCATTTTTACCAATATTTCGATAATATTTCATGTAGTATCACGATATGTGATTTGGCCTTCAAATCACAGAATTTCGCGTAGTATTGCATTTTAAGCAAGTTTTCTTGCATTTTGTTTCGTACAAAAAATCATCGAATTAAGCAATATTTTAACGTTTATCATCTCCTTTTCCTTCATGTGATTTAAACAAAATATCATCGAATTAGGCAATATTTTGCCGTTTTCCACGTTTTTGTGAATTTTCCGTCCATGGGTATTAATTCATATATATATACGATAAAAATGATGCAAACACATAATTGATTAGATAATAACCTTAAATATTTCATTTTCAATCATTTATTTGTTTCTCGGTAAAATACTGAGTAAGATATTTAAAAGGGGAGAAGTTCGGTTTTTATTGCATATATCTACGTTTCAGCTGGATTAGAGCGGTTTTACGTGTACATCTTCCATCGTTAATATAAACGGAAAATCAAGAACAATATAGTTAATTCTAATGAAAACACATTGTTTTTTATCATTTGTATTGGAAACAACATTGTCATATGTCTTTTCTTGGATCCAAATAATACGAAACCTCGCTCTATGATTCTAAGTTAAAATCCTCAAATATGGTTAAATAGTGACTTTTTTTACGATTTTCATGTAGTTTGATATTACGTAAATATATTCATTTTTACCAATATTTCGATACTATTTCATGTAGTATCACGATATGTGATTTGGCCTTGAAATCTCAGAATTTCGCATAATATTGCATTTTAAGCAAGTTTTCTTGCATTTTGTTTCGTACGAAAAATCATCGAATTTAGCAATATTTTGACGTTTATCATCTCCTTTTCCTTCATGTGATTTAAACAAAATATCATCGAATTAGGCAATATTTTGCCGTTTTCCACGTTTTTGTGAATTTTCCGTCCATGGGTATTAATTCATATATATATACGATAAAAATGATGCAAACACATAATTTATTAGATAATAACCTTAAATACTTCATTTTCAATCATTTATTTGTTTCTCGTTAAAATACTGAGTAAGATATTGAAAAGGGGAGAAGTTCGGTTTTTATTGCATATATCGACGTTTCAGCCGGATTAGAGCGGTTTTACGTGTACATCTTCCATCGTTAATATAAACGGAAAATCAAGAACATTATAGTTAATTCTAATGAAAACACATTGTTTTTTATCATTTGTATTGGAAACAACATTGTCATATGTCTTTTCTTGGAACTAAATAATACGAAACCTCGCTCTATGATTTGAAGGTAACATCCTCAAATATGGTTAAATAGTGACTTTTTTCACTTTTTTCATGTAGTTTGATATTACGTAAATATATTAATTTTTACCAATATTTCGATAATATTTCATGTAGTATCACGATATGTGATTTGGCCTTCAAATCACAGAATTTCGCGTAATATTGCATTTTAAGCAAGTTTTCTTGAATTTTGTTTCGTACAAAAAATCATCGAATTAAGCAATATTTTAACGTTTATCATCTACTTTTCCTTCATGTGATTTAAACAAAATATCATCGAATTAGGCAATATTTTGCCGTTTTCCACGTTTTTGTGAATTTTCCGTCCATGGGTATTAATTCATATATATATACGATAAAAATGATGCAAACACATAATTGATTAGATAATAACCTTAAATATTTCATTTTCAATCATTTATTTGTTTCTCGGTAAAATACTGAGTAAGATATTTAAAAGGGGAGAAGTTCGGTTTTTATTGCATATATCTACGTTTCAGCTGGATTAGAGCGGTTTTACGTGTACATCTTCCATCGTTAATATAAACGGAAAATCAAGAACATTATAGTTAATTCTAATGAAAACACATTGTTTTTTATCATTTGTATTGGAAACAACATTGTCATATGTCTTTTCTTGGATCCAAATAATACGAAACCTCGCTCTATGATTCTAAGTTAAAATCCTCAAATATGGTTAAATAGTGACTTTTTTTACGATTTTCATGTAGTTTGATATTACGTAAATATATTCATTTTTACCAATATTTCGATACTATTTCATGTAGTATCACGATATGTGATTTGGCCTTGAAATCTCAGAATTTCGCATAATATTGCATTTTAAGCAAGTTTTCTTGCATTTTGTTTCGTACGAAAAATCATCGAATTTAGCAATATTTTGACGTTTATCATCTCCTTTTCCTTCATGTGATTTAAACAAAATATCATCGAATTAGGCAATATTTTGCCGTTTTCCACGTTTTTGTGAATTTTCCGTCCATGGGTATTAATTCATATATATATACGATAAAAATGATGCAAACACATAATTTATTAGATAATAACCTTAAATACTTCATTTTCAATCATTTATTTGTTTCTCGTTAAAATACTGAGTAAGATATTGAAAAGGGGAGAAGTTCGGTTTTTATTGCATATATCGACGTTTCAACCGGATTAGAGCGGTTTTACGTGTACATCTTCCATCGTTAATATAAACGGAAAATCAAGAACATTACAGTTAATTCTAATGAAAACACATTGTTTTTTATCATTTGTATTGGAACCAACATTGTCATATGTCTTTTCTTGGAACTAAATAATACGAAACCTCGCTCTGTGATTTGAAGGTAACATCCTCAAATATGGTAAAATAGTGACTTTTTTACGTTAATCATGTAGTTTGATATTACGCAAATATATTCATTTTTACCAATATTCCGATACTATTTCATATAGTATGACGATATGTGATTTGGCCTTCAAATCTCAGAATTTCGCATAATATTGCATTTTAAGCAAGTTTTCTTGCATTTTGTTTCGTACGAAAAATCATCGAATTTAGCAATATTTTAACGTTAACATCTCCTTTTCCTTCATGTGATTTAAACAAAATATCATCGAATTAGGCAATATTTTGCCGTTTTCCACGTTTTTGTGAATTTTCCGTCCATGTCTTTTAATTCATATATATATATATACGATAAAAATGATGCAAACACATAATTGATTAGATAATAACCTTAAATACTTCATTTTCAATCATCTATTTGTTTCTCGTTAAAATACTGAGTAAGATATTGAAAAGGGGAGAAGTTCGGTTTTTATTGCATATATCGACGTTTCAACCGGATTAGAGCGGTTTTACGTGTACATCTTCCATCGTTAATATAAACGGAAAATCAAGAACATTATAGTTAATTCTAATGAAAACACATTGTTTTTTATCATTTGTATTGGAAACAACATTGTCATATGTCTTTTGTTGGATCAAAATAATACGAAACCTCGCTCTATGATTTGAAGTTAAAATAACCAAATATGGTTAAATAGTGACTTTTTTCACGTTTTTCATGTAGTTTGATATTACGTAAATATATTCATTTTTACCAATATATCGATACTATTTCATGTAGTATCACGATATGTGATTTGGCCTTGAAATCTCAGAATTTCGCATAATATTGCATTTAAATCAAGTTTTCTTGCATTTTGTTTCGTACGAAAAATCATCGAATTTAGCAATATTTTGACGTTTATCATCTCCTTTTCCTTCATGTGATTTAAGCAAAATATCATCGAATTAGGCAATATTTTGCCGTTTTCCACGTTTTTGTGAATTTTCCGTCCATGGGTATTAATTCATATATATACGATAAAAATGATGCAAACACATAATTGATTAGATAATAACCTTAAGTACTTCATTTTCTATCATCTATTTGTTTCTCGTTAAAATACTGAGTAAGATATTGAAAAGGGGAGAAGTTCGGTTTTTATTGCATATATCGACTTTTCAGCCGGAATAGTGCGGTTTTACGTGTACATCTTCCCTCGTTAATATAAACGGAAAATCAAGAACATTATAGTTAATTGTAATGAAAACACATTATTTTTTATCATTTGTATTGGAAACAACATTGTCATATGTCTTTTCTTGGAACTAAATAATACGAAACCTCGCTCTATGGTTTGAAGGTAAAATCCTCAAATATGGTAAAATAGTGACTTTTTCACGTTAATCATGTAGTTTGATATTACGCAAATATATTCATTTTTACCAATATTTCGATACTATTTCATGTAGTATCACGATATGTGATTTGGTCTTCAAATCTCAGAATTTCGCATAATATTGCATTTTAAGCAAGTTTTCTTGCATTTTGTTTCGTACGAAAAATCATCGAATTTAGCAATATTTTAACGTTTATCATCTCCTTTTCCTTCATGTGATTTAAACAAAATATCATCGAATTAGGCAATATTTTGCCGTTTTCCACGTTTTTGTGAATTTTCCGTCCATGGGTATTAATTCATATAAATATATATACGATAAAAATGATGCAAACACATAATTGATTAGATAATAACCTTAAATACTTCATTTTCAATCATCAATTTGTTTCTCGTTAAAATACTGAGTAAGATATTGAAAAGGGGAGAAGTTCGGTTTTTATTGCATATATCGACGTTTCAGCCGGATTAGAGCGGTTTTACGTGTACATCTTCCATCGTTAATATAAACGGAAAATCAAGAACATTATAGTTAATTCTAATGAAAACGCATTGTTTTTTATCATTTGTATTGGAAACAACATTGTAATATGTCTTTTCTTGGAACTAAATAATACGAAACCTCGCTCTATGATTTGAAGGTAAAATCCTCAAATATGGTAAAATAGTGACTTTTTTACGTTAATCATGTAGTTTGATATTACGCAAATATATTCATTTTTACCAATATTTCGATACTATTTCATGTCGTATCACGACATGTGATTTGGCCTTCAAATCTCAGAATTTCGAATAATATTGCATTTTTAGTGAGTTTTCTTGCATTTTGTTTCGTACGAAAAATCATCGAATTTAGCAATATTTTGACGTTTATCATCCCCTTTTCCTTTATTTGATTTAAACAAAATATCATCGAATTAGGCAATATTTTGCCGTTTTTCACGTTTTTGTGAATTTTCAGTCTATGGGTATTAATTCATATATATATACGATAAAAATGATGCAAACACATAATTGATTAGATAATAACCTTAAATACTTCATTTTCAATCAACTATTTGTTTCTCGTTAAAATACTGAGTAAGATATTGAAAAGGGGAGAAGTTTCTGTTTTTATTGCATATATCGACGTTTCAGCCGGAATAGAGCGGTTTTACGTGTACATATTCCATTAGTAATATAAACGGAAAATCAGGAACATTTTAGTTAATTCTAATGAAAACACATTGATTTTTATCATTTGTATTGGAAACAACATTGTCATATGTCTTTTCTTGGATCTAAATAATACGAATTTGATATTACGTAAATATATTCATTTTTACCAATATTTCGATACTATTTCATGTAGTATCACGATATGTGATTTGGCCTTGAAATCTCAGAATTTCGCATAATATTGCATTTTAAGCAAGTTATCTTGCATTTTGTTTCGTACGAAAAATCATCGAATTTAGCAATATTTTGACGTTTATCATCCCCCTTTTCCTTCATGTGATTTAAACAAAATATCATCGAATTAGGCAATATTTTGCCGTTTTCCACGTTTTTGTGAATTTTCAGTCCATGGGTTTTAATTCATATATATACGATAAAAATGATGCAAACACATAATTGATTAGATAATAACCTTAAATATTTCATTTTCAATCAACTATTTCTTTCTCGTTAAAATACTGAGAAAGATATTGAAAGGGGGAGAAGTTCTGATTTTATTGCATATATCGACGTTTCAGCCGGAATAGAGCGGTTTTCGTGTACATCTTCCATCGGTAATATAAACGGAAAATCAGGAACATTTTAGTTAATTCTAATGAAAACACATTGTTTTTTATCATTTGTATTGGAAACAACATTGTCATATGTCTTTTCTTGGATCTAAATAATACGAAACCTCGCTCTATGATTTGAAGGTAAAATCCTCAAATATGGTAAAATAGTAACTTTTTAACGTTAATCATGTAGTTTGATATTACGCAAATATATTCATTTTTACCAATATTCCGATACTATTTCATGTAGTATCACGGTAAGTGATTTGGCCTTCAAATCTCAGAATTTCGCATAATATTGCATTTTAAGCAAGTTTGCTTGCTTTTTGTTTCGTACGAAAAATCATCGAATTTAGCAATATTTTAACGTTAACATCTCCTTTTACTTCATGTGATTTAAACAAAATATCATCGAATTAGGCAATATTTTGCCGTTTTCCACGTTTTTGTGAATTTTCCGTCCATGGGTTTTAATTCATATATATATATACGATAAAAATTATGCAAACACATAATTGATTAGATAATAACCTTAAATACTTCATTTTCAATCATCTATTTGTTTCTCGTTAAAATACTGAGTAAGATATTGAAAAGGGGAGAAGTTCGGTTTTTATTGCATATATCGACGTTTCAACCGGATTAGAGCGGTTTTACGTGTACATCTTCCATCGTTAATATAAACGGAAAATCAAGAACATTATAGTTAATTCTAATGAAAACACATTGTTTTTTATCATTTGTATTGGAAACAACATTGTCATGTCTTTTCTTGGATCTAAGTAATACGAAACCTCGCTCTATGATTCTAAGTTAAAATCCTCAAATATGGTTAAATAGTGACTTTTTTACGATTTTCATGTAGTTTGATATTACGTAAATATATTCATTTTCACCAATATTTCGATACTATTTCATGTAGTATCACGATATTTGATTTGGCCTTGAAATCTCAGAATTTCGCATAATATTGCATTTTAAGCAAGTTTTCTTGCATTTTGTTTCGTACGGAAAATCATCGAATTTAGCAATATTTTGACGTTTATCATCCCCTTTTCCTTCATGTGATTTAAACAAAATATCATCGAATTAGGCAATATTTTGCCGTTTTCCACGTTTTTGTGAATTTTCAGTCCATGGGTTTTAATTCATATATATACGATAAAAATGATGCAAACACATAATTGACTAGATAATAACCTTAAATACTTCATTTTCAATCAACTATTTCTTTCTCGTTAAAATACTGAGTAAGATATTGAAAGGGGGAGAAGTTCTGTTCTTATTGCATATATCGACGTTTCAGCCGGAATAGAGCGATTTTCGTGTACATCTTCCATCGGTAATATAAACGGAAAACCAGGAACATTTTAGTTAATTCTAATGAAAACACTTTGATTTTTATCATTTGTATTGGAAACAACATTGTCATATGTCTTTTCTTGGATCCAAATAATACGAAACCTCGCTCTATGATTTGAAGTTAAAATCCTCAAATATGGTTAAATAGTGACTTTTTTCACTTTTTTCATGTAGTTTGATATTACGTAAATATATTCATTTTTACCAATATTTCGATAATATTTCATGTAGTATCACGATATGTGATTTGGCCTTCAAATCACAGAATTTCGCGTAATATTGCATTTTAAGCAAGTTTTCTTGCATTTTGTTTCGTACAAAAAATCATCGAATTAAGAAATATTTTAACGTTTATCATCTCCTTTTCCTTCATGTGATTTAAACAAAATATCATCGAATTAGGCAATATTTTGCCGTTTTCCACGTTTTTGTGAATTTTCCGTCCATGGGTATTAATTCATATATATATACGATAAAAATGATGCAAACACATAATTGATTAGATAATAACCTTAAATATTTCATTTTCAATCATTTATTTGTTTCTCGGTAAAATACTAAGTAAGATATTTAAAAGGGGAGAAGTTCGGTTTTTATTGCATATATCTACGTTTCAGCTGGATTAGAGCGGTTTTACGTGTACATCTTCCATCGTTAATATAAACGGAAAATCAAGAACATTATAGTTAATTCTAATGAAAACACATTGTTTTTTATCATTTGTATTGGAAACAACATTGTCATATGTCTTTTCTTGGAACTAAATAATACGAAACCTCGCTCTATGATTTGAAGGTAACATCCTCAAATATGGTAAAATAGTGACTTTTTTACGTTAATCATGTAGTTTGATATTACGCAAATATATTCATTTTTACCAATATTTCGATACTATATCATGTCGTATCACGATATGTGATTTGGCCTTCAAATCTCAGAGTTTCGCATAATATTGCATTTTAAGTGAGTTTTCTTGCATTTTGTTTCGTACGAAAAATCATCGAATTTAGCAATATTTTGACGTTTATCATCCCCTTTTCCTTTATTTGATTTAAACAAAATATCATCGAACTAGGCAATATTTTGCCGTTTTTCCACGTTTTTGTGAATTTTCAGTCTATGGGTATTAATTCATATATATATACGATAAAAATGATGCAAACACATAATTGATTAGATAATAACCTTAAATACTTCATTTTCAATCAACTATTTGTTTCTCGTTAAAATACTGAGTAAGATATTGAAAAGGGGAGAAGTTCTGTTTTTATTGCATATATCGACGTTTCAGCCGGAATAGAGCGGTTTTACGTGTACATCTTCCATCAGTAATATAAACGGAAAATCAGGAACATTTTAGTTAATTCTAATGAAAACACATTGATTTTTATCATTTGTATTGGAAACAACATTGTCATATGTCTTTTCTTGTATCTAAATAATACGAAACCTCGCTCTATGATTCTAAGTTAAAATCCTCAAATATGGTTAAATAGTGACTTTTTTTACGATTTTCATGTAGTTTGATATTACGTAAATATATTCATTTTTACCAATATTTCGATACTATTTCATGTAGTATCACGATATGTGATTTGGCCTTGAAATCTCAGAATTTCGCATAATATTGCATTATAAGCAAGTTTTCTTGCATTTTGTTTCGTACGAAAAATCATCGAATTTAGCAATATTTTGACGTTTATCATCTCCTTTTCCTTCATGTGATTTAAACAAAATATCATCGAATTAGGCAATATTTTTTCCGTTTTCCACGTTTTTGTGAATTTTCAGTCCAATTCATATATATACGATAAAAATGATGCAAACACATAATTGATTAGATAATAACCTTAAATACTTCATTTTCAATCATCTATTTGTTTCTCGTTAAAATACTAAGTAAGATATAGAAAAGGGGAGAAGTTCGGTTTTTATTGCATATATCGACGTTTCAGCCGGATTAGAGCGGTTTTACGTGTACATCTTCCCTCGTTAATATAAACGGAAAATCAAGAACATTTTAGTTAATTCTAACGAAAACACATTGTTTTTTATCGTTTGTATTGGAAACAACATTGTCATATGTCTTTTCTTGGAACTAAATAATACGAAACCTCGCTCTATGATTTGAAGTTAAAATCCTCAAATATGGTATAATAGTGACTTTTTTACGTTAATCATGTAGTTTGATATTACGCAAATACATTCATTTTTACCAATATTCCGATACTATTTCATGTAGTATCACGATATGTGATTTGCCCTTCAAATCTCAGAATTTCGCGTAATATTGCATTTTAAGCAAGTTTTCTTGCATTTTGTTTCGTACGAAAAATCATCGAATTTAGCAATAATTTGACGTTTATCATCCCCTTTTCCTTCATGTGATTTAAACAAAATATCATCGAATTAGGCAATATTTTGCCGTTTTCCACGTTTTTGTAAATTTTCCGTCCATGGGTATTAATTCATATATATATACGATAAAAATGATGCAAACACATAATTGATTAGATAATAACCTTAAACACTTCATTTTCAATCATCTATTTGTTTCTCGTTAAAATACTGAGCAAGATATTGAAATGGGGAGAAGTTCGGTTTTTATTCCATATATCGACGTTTCAGCCGGATTAGAGCTGTTTTACGTGTACATCTTCCATCGTTAATATAAACGGAAAATCAAGAACATTATAGATAATTCTAATGAAAACACATTGTTTTTTATCATTTGTATTGGAAACAACATTGTCATATGTCTTTTCTTGGAACTAAATAATACGAAACCTCGCTCTATGATTTGAAGTTAAAATCCTCAAATATGGTAAAATAGTGACTTTTTTACGTTAATCATGTAGTTTGATATTACGCAAATATATTCATTTTTACCAATATTTCAATACTATTTCATGTCGCATCACGATATGTGATTTGGCCTTCAAATCTCAGAATTTCGCATAATATTGCATTTTAAGTGAGTTTTCTTCCATTTTGTTTCGTACGAAAAATCATCGTATTTAGCAATATTTTGACGTTTATCATCCCCTTTTCCTTTATTTGATTTAAACAAAATATCATCGAATTAGGCAATATTTTGCCGTTTTTCCACGTTTTTGTGAATTTTCAGTCTATGGGTATTAATTCATATATATATACGATAAAAATGATGCAAACACATAATTGATTAGATAATAACCTTAAATACTTCATTTTCAATCATCTATTTGTTTCTCGTTAAAATACTGAGCAAGATATTGAAATGGGGAGAAGTTCGGTTTTTATTGCATATATCGACGTTTCAGCCGGATTAGAGCTGTTTTACGTGTACATCTTCCATCGTTAATATAAACTGAAAATCAAGAACATTATAGTTAATTCTAATGAAAACACATTGTTTTTTATCATTTGTATTGGAAACAACATTGTCATATGTCTTTTCTTGGAACTAAATAATACGAAACCTCGCTCTATGATTTGAAGTTAAAATCCTCAAATATGGTAAAATAGTGACTTTTTTACGTTAATCATGTAGTTTGATATTACGCAAATATATTCATTTTTACCAATATTTCAATACTATTTCATGTCGCATCACGATATGTGATTTGGCCTTCAAATCTCAGAATTTCGCATAATATTGCATTTTAAGCAAGTTTTCTTGCATTTTGTTTCGTACGAAAAATCATCGAATTTAGCAATATTTTGATGTTTATCATCTCCTTTTCCTTCATGTGATTTAAACAAAATATCATCGAATTAGGCAATATTTTGCCGTTTTCCACGTTTTGTGAATTTTCCGTCCATGGGTATTAATTCATATATATATACGATAAAAATGATGCAAACACATAATTGATTAGATAATAACCTTAAATACTTCATTTTCAATCATTTATTTGTTTCTCGTTAAAATACTGAGTAAGATATTGAAAAGGGGAGAAGTTCGGTTTTTATTGCATATATCGACGTTTCAGCCGGATTAGAGCGGTTTTACGTGTACATCTTCCATCGTTAATATAAACGGAAAATCAAGAACATTATAGTTAATTCTAATGAAAACACATTGTTTTTTATCATTTGTATTGGAAACAACATTGTCATATGTCTTTTCTTGGAACTAAATAATACGAAACCTCGCTCTATGATTTGAAGGTAACATCCTCAAATATGGTAAAATAGTGACTTTTTTACGTTAATTATGTAGTTTGATATTACGCAAATATATTCATTTTTACCAATATTTCGATACTATTTCATGTCGTATCACGGTATGTGATTTGGCCTTCAAATCTCAGAATTTCGCATAATATTGCATTTTAAGTGAGTTTTCTTGCATTTTGTTTCGTACGAAAAATCATCGAATTTAGCAATATTTTGACGTTTATCATCCCCTTTTCCTTCATGTGATTTAAACAAAATATCATCGAATTAGGCAATATTTTGCCGTTTTCCACGTTTTTGTAAATTTTCCGTCCATGGGTATTAATTCATATATATATACGATAAAAATGATGCAAACACATAATTGATTAGATAATAACCTTAAACACTTCATTTTCAATCATCTATTTGTTTCTCGTTAAAATACTGAGCAAGATATTGAAATGGGGAGAAGTTCGGTTTTTATTCCATATATCGACGTTTCAGCCGGATTAGAGCTGTTTTACGTGTACATCTTCCATCGTTAATATAAACGGAAAATCAAGAACATTATAGATAATTCTAATGAAAACACATTGTTTTTTATCATTTGTATTGGAAACAACATTGTCATATGTCTTTTCTTGGAACTAAATAATACGAAACCTCGCTCTATGATTTGAAGTTAAAATCCTCAAATATGGTAAAATAGTGACTTTTTTACGTTAATCATGTAGTTTGATATTACGCAAATATATTCATTTTTACCAATATTTCAATACTATTTCATGTCGCATCACGATATGTGATTTGGCCTTCAAATCTCAGAATTTCGCATAATATTGCATTTTAAGTGAGTTTTCTTCCATTTTGTTTCGTACGAAAAATCATCGTATTTAGCAATATTTTGACGTTTATCATCCCCTTTTCCTTTATTTGATTTAAACAAAATATCATCGAATTAGGCAATATTTTGCCGTTTTTCCACGCTTTTGTGAATTTTCAGTCTATGGGTATTAATTCATATATATATACGATAAAAATGATGCAAACACATAATTGATTAGATAATAACCTTAAATACTTCATTTTCAATCATCTATTTGTTTCTCGTTAAAATACTGAGCAAGATATTGAAATGGGGAGAAGTTCGGTTTTTATTGCATATATCGACGTTTCAGCCGGATTAGAGCTGTTTTACGTGTACATCTTCCATCGTTAATATAAACTGAAAATCAAGAACATTATAGTTAATTCTAATGAAAACACATTGTTTTTTATCATTTGTATTGGAAACAACATTGTCATATGTCTTTTCTTGGAACTAAATAATACGAAACCTCGCTCTATGATTTGAAGTTAAAATCCTCAAATATGGTAAAATAGTGACTTTTTTACGTTAATCATGTAGTTTGATATTACGCAAATATATTCATTTTTACCAATATTTCAATACTATTTCATGTCGCATCACGATATGTGATTTGGCCTTCAAATCTCAGAATTTCGCATAATATTGCATTTTAAGCAAGTTTTCTTGCATTTTGTTTCGTACGAAAAATCATCGAATTTAGCAATATTTTGACGTTTATCATCTCCTTTTCCTTCATGTGATTTAAACAAAATATCATCGAATTAGGCAATATTTTGCCGTTTTCCACGTTTTGTGAATTTTCCGTCCATGGGTATTAATTCATATATATATACGATAAAAATGATGCAAACACATAATTGATTAGATAATAACCTTAAATACTTCATTTTCAATCATTTATTTGTTTCTCGTTAAAATACTGAGTAAGATATTGAAAAGGGGAGAAGTTCGGTTTTTATTGCATATATCGACGTTTCAGCCGGATTAGAGCGGTTTTACGTGTACATCTTCCATCGTTAATATAAACGGAAAATCAAGAACATTATAGTTAATTCTAATGAAAACACATTGTTTTTTATCATTTGTATTGGAAACAACATTGTCATATGTCTTTTCTTGGAACTAAATAATACGAAACCTCGCTCTATGATTTGAAGGTAACATCCTCAAATATGGTAAAATAGTGACTTTTTTACGTTAATTATGTAGTTTGATATTACGCAAATATATTCATTTTTACCAATATTTCGATACTATTTCATGTCGTATCACGGTATGTGATTTGGCCTTCAAATCTCAGAATTTCGCATAATATTGCATTTTAAGTGAGTTTTCTTGCATTTTGTTTCGTACGAAAAATCATCGAATTTAGCAATATTTTGACGTTTATCATCCCCTTTTCCTTCATGTGATTTAAACAAAATATCATCGAATTAGGCAATATTTTGCCGTTTTCCACGTTTTGTGAATTTTCCGTCCATGGGTATTAATTCATATATATATACGATAAAAATGATGCAAACACATAATTGATTAGATAATAACCTTAAATACTTCATTTTCAATCATTTATTTGTTTCTCGTTAAAATTCTGAGTAAGATATTGAAAAGGGGAGAAGTTCGGTTTTTATTGCATATATCGACGTTTCAGCCGGATTAGAGCGGTTTTACGTGTACATCTTCCATCGTTAATATAAACGGAAAATCAAGAACATTATAGTTAATTCTAATGAAAACACATTGTTTTTTATCATTTGTATTGGAAACAACATTGTCATATGTCTTTTCTTGGAACTAAATAATACGAAACCTCGCTCTATGATTTGAAGGTAACATCCTCAAATATTGTAAAATAGTGACTTTTTTACGTTAATTATGTAGTTTGATATTACGCAAATATATTCATTTTTACCAATATTTCGATACTATTTCATGTCGTATCACGGTATGTGATTTGGCCTTCAAATCTCAGAATTTCGCATAATATTGCATTTTAAGTGAGTTTTCTTGCATTTTGTTTCGTACGAAAAATCATCGAATTTAGCAATATTTTGACGTTTATCATCCCCTTTTCCTTTATTTGATTTAAACAAAATATCATCGAATTAGATAATATTTTGCCGTTTTTCCACGTTTTTGTGAATTTTCAGTCTATGGGTATTAATTCATATATATATATATACGATAAAAATGATGCAAACACATAATTGATTAGATAATAACCTTAAATACTTCATTTTCAATCAACTATTTGTTTCTCGTTAAAATACTGAGTAAGATATTGAAAAGGGGAGAAGTTCTGTTTTTATTGCATATATCGACGTTTCAGCCGGAATAGAGCGGTTTTACGTGTACATCTTCCATCAGTAATATAAACGGAAAATCAGGAACATTTTAGTTAATTCTAATGAAAACACATTGATTTTTATCATTTGTATTGGAAACAACATTGTCATATGTCTTTTCTTGTATCTAAATAATACGAAACCTCGCTCTATGATTCTAAGTTAAAATCCTCAAATATGGTTAAATAGTGACTTTTTTACGATTTTCATGTAGTTTGATATTACGTAAATATATTCATTTTTACCAATATTTCGATACTATTTCATGTAGTATCACGATATGTGATTTAGCCTAGAAATCTCAGAATTTCGCATAATATTGCATTTTAAGCAAGTTTTCTTGCATTTTGTTTCGTACGAAAAATCATCGAATTTAGCAATATTTTGACGTTTATCATCTCCTTTTCCTTCATGTGATTTAAACAAAATATCATCGAATTAGGCAATATTTTTTCCGTTTTCCACGTTTTTGTGAATTTTCAGTCCAATTCATATATATACGATAAAAATGATGCAAACACATAATTGATTAGATAATAACCTTAAATACTTCATTTTCAATCATCTATTTGTTTCTCGTTAAAATACTAAGTAAGATATAGAAAAGGGGAGAAGTTCGGTTTTTATTGCATATATCGACGTTTCAGCCGGATTAGAGCGGTTTTACGTGTACATCTTCCCTCGTTAATATAAACGGAAAATCAAGAACATTTTAGTTAATTCTAACGAAAACACATTGTTTTTTATCGTTTGTATTGGAAACAACATTGTCATATGTCTTTTCTTGGAACTAAATAATACGAAACCTCGCTCTATGATTTGAAGTTAAAATCCTCAAATATGGTATAATAGTGACTTTTTTACGTTAATCATGTAGTTTGATATTACGCAAATACATTCATTTTTACCAATATTCCGATACTATTTCATGTAGTATCACGATATGTGATTTGCCCTTCAAATCTCAGAATTTCGCGTAATATTGCATTTTAAGCAAGTTTTCTTGCATTTTGTTTCGTACGAAAAATCATCGAATTTAGCAATAATTTGACGTTTATCATCCCCTTTTCCTTCATGTGATTTAAACAAAATATCATCGAATTAGGCAATATTTTGCCGTTTTCCACGTTTTTGTAAATTTTCCGTCCATGGGTATTAATTCATATATATATACGATAAAAATGATGCAAACACATAATTGATTAGATAATAACCTTAAACACTTCATTTTCAATCATCTATTTGTTTCTCGTTAAAATACTGAGCAAGATATTGAAATGGGGAGAAGTTCGGTTTTTATTCCATATATCGACGTTTCAGCCGGATTAGAGCTGTTTTACGTGTACATCTTCCATCGTTAATATAAACGGAAAATCAAGAACATTATAGATAATTCTAATGAAAACACATTGTTTTTTATCATTTGTATTGGAAACAACATTGTCATATGTCTTTTCTTGGAACTAAATAATACGAAACCTCGCTCTATGATTTGAAGTTAAAATCCTCAAATATGGTAAAATAGTGACTTTTTTACGTTAATCATGTAGTTTGATATTACGCAAATATATTCATTTTTACCAATATTTCAATACTATTTCATGTCGCATCACGATATGTGATTTGGCCTTCAAATCTCAGAATTTCGCATAATATTGCATTTTAAGTGAGTTTTCTTCCATTTTGTTTCGTACGAAAAATCATCGTATTTAGCAATATTTTGACGTTTATCATCCCCTTTTCCTTTATTTGATTTAAACAAAATATCATCGAATTAGGCAATATTTTGCCGTTTTTCCACGTTTTTGTGAATTTTCAGTCTATGGGTATTAATTCATATATATATACGATAAAAATGATGCAAACACATAATTGATTAGATAATAACCTTAAATACTTCATTTTCAATCATCTATTTGTTTCTCGTTAAAATACTGAGCAAGATATTGAAATGGGGAGAAGTTCGGTTTTTATTGCATATATCGACGTTTCAGCCGGATTAGAGCTGTTTTACGTGTACATCTTCCATCGTTAATATAAACTGAAAATCAAGAACATTATAGTTAATTCTAATGAAAACACATTGTTTTTTTTTCATTTGTATTGGAAACAACATTGTCATATGTCTTTTCTTGGAACTAAATAATACGAAACCTCGCTCTATGATTTGAAGTTAAAATCCTCAAATATGGTAAAATAGTGACTTTTTTACGTTAATCATGTAGTTTGATATTACGCAAATATATTCATTTTTACCAATATTTCAATACTATTTCATGTCGCATCACGATATGTGATTTGGCCTTCAAATCTCAGAATTTCGCATAATATTGCATTTTAAGTGAGTTTTCTTGCATTTTGTTTCGTACGAAAAATCATCGAATTTAGCAATATTTTGACGTTTATCATCCCCTTTTCCTTTATTTGATTTAAACAAAATATCATCGAATTAGGCAATATTTTGCCGTTTTTCCACGTTTTTGTGAATTTTCAGTCTATGGGTATTAATTCATATATATATACGATAAAAATGATGCAAACACATAATTGATTAGATAATAACCTTAAATACTTAATTTTCAATCAACTATTTGTTTCTCGTTAAAATACAGAGTAAGATATTGAAAAGGGGAGAAGTTCTGATTTTATTGCATATATCGACGTTTCAGCCGGAATAGAGCGGTTTTCGTGTACATCTTCCATCGGTAATATAAACGGAACATCAGGAACATTTTAGTTAATTCTAATGAAAACACATTGTTTTTTATCATTTGTATTGGAAACAACATTGTCATATGTCTTTTCTTGGATCTAAATAATACGAAACCTCGCTCTATGATTTGAAGGTAAAATCCTCAAATATGGTAAAATAGTAACTTTTTCACGTTTTTCATGTAGTTTGATATTACGTAAATATATTCATTTTTACCAATATTTCGATACTATTTCTTGTAGTATCACGATATGTGATTTGGCCTTGAAATCTCAGAATTTCGCATAATATTGCATTTTAAGCAAGTTTTCTTGCATTTTGTTTCGTACGAAAAATCATCGAATTTAGCAATATTTTAACGTTTATCATCCCCTTTTCCTTCATGTGTTTTAAACAAAATATCATCGAATTAGGCAATATTTTGCCGTTTTCCACGTTTTTGTGAATTTTTCGTCCATGGGTATTAATTCATATATATATATATATATATACATACGATAAAAATGATGCAAACACATAATTGATTAGATAATAACCTTAAATACTTCATTTTCAATCATCTATTTGTTTCTCGTTAAAATACTGAGTAAGATATTGAAAAGGGGAGAAGTTCGGTTTTTATTGCATATATCGACGTTTCAGCCGGATTAGAGCGGTTTTACGTGTACATCTTCCATCGTTAATATAAACGGAAAATCAAGAACATTATAGTTAATTCTAATGAAAACACATTGTTTTTTATCATTTGTATTGGAAACAACATTGTCATATGTCTTTTCTTGGAACTAAATAATACGAAACCTCGCTCTATGATTTGAAGGTAAAATCCTCAAATATGGTAAAATAGTGACTTTTTTACGTTAATCATGTAGTTTGATATTACGCAAATATATTCATTTTTACCAATATTTCGATACTAATTCATGTAGTATCACGATATGTGATTTGGCCTTCAAATCTCAGAATTTCGCATAATATTGCATTTTAAGCAAGTTTTCTTGCATTTTGTTTCGTACGAAAAATCATCGAATTTAGCAATATTTTGACGTTTATCATCCCCTTTTCCTTCATGTGATTTAAACAAAATATCATCGAATTAGGCAATATTTTGCCGTTTTCCACGTTTTTGTGAATTTTCAGTCCAATTCATATATATACGATAAAAATGATGCAAACACATAATTGATTAGATAATAACCTTAAATACTTCATTTTCAATCATCTATTTGTTTCTCGTTAAAATACTGAGTAAAATATTGAAAAGGGGAGAAGTTCGGTTTTTATTGCATATATCGACGTTTCAGCCGGATTAGAGCGGTTTTACGAGTATATCTTCCCTCGTTAATATAACCAGAAAATCAAGAACATTTTAGTTATTTCTAATGAAAACACATTGTTTTTTATAATTTGTATTGGAAACAACATTGTCATATGTCTTTTCTTGGAACTAAATATTACGAAACCTCGCTCTATGATTTGAAGTTAAAATCCTCAAATATGGTTATATAGTGACTTTTTTCACGTTTTTCATGTAGTTTGATATTACGAAAATTTAGTCATTTTTACCAATATTTCGACACTATTTTATGTAGTATCACGATATGTGATTTGGCCTTCAAATCTCAGAATTTCGCATAATATTGCATTTTAAGCAAGTTTTCTTGCATTTTGTTTCGTACGAAAAATCATCGAATTTAGCAATATTTTAACGTTTATCATCTCCTTTTCCTTCATGTGATTTAAACAAAATATCATCGAATTAGGCAATATTTTGCCGTTTTCCACGTTTTTGTGAATTTTCCGTCCATGGGTATTAATTCATATATATATACGATAAAAATGATGCAAACACATAATTGATTAGATAATAACCTTAAATACTTCATTTTCAATCATCTATTTGTTTCTCGTTAAAATACTGAGCAAGATATTGAAAAGGGGAGAAGTTCGGTTTTTATTGCATATATCGACGTTTCAGCCGGATTAGAGCGGTTTTACGTGTACATCTTCCATCGTTAATATAAACGGAAAATCAAGAACATTATAGTTAATTCTAATGAAAACACATTGTTTTTTATCATTTGTATTGGAAACAACATTGTCATATGTCTTTTCTTGGAACTAAATAATACGAAACCTCGCTCTATGATTTGAAGGTAAAATCCTCAAATATGGTAAAATAGTGACTTTTTTACGTTAATCATGTAGTTTGATATTACGCAAATATATTCATTTTTACCAATATTTCAATACTATTTCATGTCAGTATCACGATATGTGATTTGGCCTTCATATCTCAGAATTTCGCATAATATTGCATTTTAAGTGAGTTTTCTTGCATTTTGTTTCGTACGAAAAATCATCGAATTTAGCAATATTTTGACGTTTATCATCCCCTTTTCCTTTATTTGATTTAAACAAAATATCATCGAATTAGGCAATATTTGGCCGTTTTTCCACGTTTTTGTGAATTTTCAGTCTATGGGTATTAATTCATATATATATACGATAAAAATGATGCAAACACATAATTGATTAGATAATAACCTTAAATACTTCATTTTCAATCAACTATTTCTTTCTCGTTAAAATACTGAGTAAGATATTGAAAGGGGGAGAAGTTCTGATTTTATTGCATATATCGACGTTTCAGCCGGAATAGAGCGGTTTTCGTGTACATCTTCCATCGGTAATATAAACGGAAAATCAGGAACATTTTAGTTAATTCAAATGAAAACACATTGTTTTTTTATCATTTGTATTGGAAACAACATTGTCATATGTCTTTTCTTGGATCTAAATAATACGAAACCTCGTTCTATGATTTGAAGGTAAAATCCTCAAATATGGTATAAATAGTAACTTTTTAACGTTAATCATGTAGTTTGATATTACGCAAATATATTAATTTTTACCAATATTCCGATACTATTTCATGTAGTATCACGGTATGTGATTTGGCCTTCAAATCTCAGAATTTCGCATAATATTGCATTTTAAGCAAGTTTTCTTGCATTTTGTTTCGTACGATATTCATCGAATTTAGCAATATTTTAACGTTTATCATCTCCTTTTTCTTCATGTGATTTAAACAAAATATCATCGAATTAGGCAATATTTTGCGGTTTTCCACGTTTTTGTGAAATTTCCGTCCATGGGTTTTAATTCATATATATATATATACGATAAAAATGATGCAAACACATAATTGATTAGATAATAACCTTAAATACTTCATTTTCAATCATCTATTTGTTTCTCGTTAAAATACTGATTAAGATATTGAAAAGGGGAGAAGTTCGGTTTTTATTGCATATATCGACGTTTCAACCGGATTAGAGCGGTTTTACGTGTACATCTTCCATCGTTAATATAAACGGAAAATCAAGAACATTATAGTTAATTCTAATGAAAACACATTGTTTTTTATCATTTGTATTGGAAACAACATTGTCATATGTCTTTTCTTGGATCTAAGTAATACGAAACCTCGCTCTATGATTCTAAGTTAAAATCCTCAAATATGGTTAAATAGTGACTTTTTTACGATTTTCATGTAGTTTGATATTACGTAAATATATTCATTTTCACCAATATTTCGATACTATTTCATGTAGTATCACGATATGTGATTTGGCCTTGAAATCTCAGAATTTCGCATAATATTGCATTTTAAGCAAGTTTTCTTGCATTTTGTTTCGTACGAAAAATCATCGAATTTAGCAATATTTTGACGTTTATCATCCCCTTTTCCTTCATGTGATTTAAACAAAATATCATCGAATTAGGCAATATTTTGCCGTTTTCCACGTTTTTGTGAATTTTCAGTCCATGGGTTTTAATTCATATATATACGATAAAAATGATGCAAACACATAATTGATTAGATAATAACCTTAAATACTTCATTTTCAATCAACTATTTCTTTCTCGTTAAAATACTGAGTAAGATATTGAAAGGGGGAGAAGTTCTGTTCTTATTGCATATATCGACGTTTCAGCCGGAATAGAGCGATTTTCGTGTACATCTTCCATCGGTAATATAAACGGAAAACCAGGAACATTTTAGTTAATTCTAATGAAAACACTTTGATTTTTATCATTTGTATTGGAAACAACATTGTCATATGTCTTTTCTTGGATCCAAATAATACGAAACCTCGCTCTATGATTTGAAGTTAAAATCCTCAAATATGGTTAAATAGTGACTTTTTTCACTTTTTTCATGTAGTTTGATATTACGTAAATATATTCATTTTTACCAATATTTCGATAATATTTCATGTAGTATCACGATATGTGATTTGGCCTTCAAATCACAGAATTTCGCGTAGTATTGCATTTTAAGCAAGTTTTCTTGCATTTTGTTTCGTACAAAAAATCATCGAATTAAGCAATATTTTAACGTTTATCATCTCCTTTTCCTTCATGTGATTTAAACAAAATATCATCGAATTAGGCAATATTTTGCCGTTTTCCACGTTTTTGTGAATTTTCCGTCCATGGGTATTAATTCATATATATATACGATAAAAATGATGCAAACACATAATTGATTAGATAATAACCTTAAATATTTCATTTTCAATCATTTATTTGTTTCTCGGTAAAATACTGAGTAAGATATTTAAAAGGGGAGAAGTTCGGTTTTTATTGCATATATCTACGTTTCAGCTGGATTAGAGCGGTTTTACGTGTACATCTTCCATCGTTAATATAAACGGAAAATCAAGAACAATATAGTTAATTCTAATGAAAACACATTGTTTTTTATCATTTGTATTGGAAACAACATTGTCATATGTCTTTTCTTGGATCCAAATAATACGAAACCTCGCTCTATGATTCTAAGTTAAAATCCTCAAATATGGTTAAATAGTGACTTTTTTTACGATTTTCATGTAGTTTGATATTACGTAAATATATTCATTTTTACCAATATTTCGATACTATTTCATGTAGTATCACGATATGTGATTTGGCCTTGAAATCTCAGAATTTCGCATAATATTGCATTTTAAGCAAGTTTTCTTGCATTTTGTTTCGTACGAAAAATCATCGAATTTAGCAATATTTTGACGTTTATCATCTCCTTTTCCTTCATGTGATTTAAACAAAATATCATCGAATTAGGCAATATTTTGCCGTTTTCCACGTTTTTGTGAATTTTCCGTCCATGGGTATTAATTCATATATATATACGATAAAAATGATGCAAACACATAATTTATTAGATAATAACCTTAAATACTTCATTTTCAATCATTTATTTGTTTCTCGTTAAAATACTGAGTAAGATATTGAAAAGGGGAGAAGTTCGGTTTTTATTGCATATATCGACGTTTCAGCCGGATTAGAGCGGTTTTACGTGTACATCTTCCATCGTTAATATAAACGGAAAATCAAGAACATTATAGTTAATTCTAATGAAAACACATTGTTTTTTATCATTTGTATTGGAAACAACATTGTCATATGTCTTTTCTTGGAACTAAATAATACGAAACCTCGCTCTATGATTTGAAGTTAAAATCCTCAAATATGGTAAAATAGTGACTTTTTTACGTTAATCATGTAGTTTGATATTACGCAAATATATTCATTTTTACCAATATTTCAATACTATTTCATGTCGCATCACGATATGTGATTTGGCCTTCAAATCTCAGAATTTCGCATAATATTGCATTTTAAGTGAGTTTTCTTCCATTTTGTTTCGTACGAAAAATCATCGTATTTAGCAATATTTTGACGTTTATCATCCCCTTTTCCTTTATTTGATTTAAACAAAATATCATCGAATTAGGCAATATTTTGCCGTTTTTCCACGTTTTTGTGAATTTTCAGTCTATGGGTATTAATTCATATATATATACGATAAAAATGATGCAAACACATAATTGATTAGATAATAACCTTAAATACTTCATTTTCAATCATCTATTTGTTTCTCGTTAAAATACTGAGCAAGATATTGAAATGGGGAGAAGTTCGGTTTTTATTGCATATATCGACGTTTCAGCCGGATTAGAGCTGTTTTACGTGTACATCTTCCATCGTTAATATAAACTGAAAATCAAGAACATTATAGTTAATTCTAATGAAAACACATTGTTTTTTATCATTTGTATTGGAAACAACATTGTCATATGTCTTTTCTTGGAACTAAATAATACGAAACCTCGCTCTATGATTTGAAGTTAAAATCCTCAAATATGGTAAAATAGTGACTTTTTTACGTTAATCATGTAGTTTGATATTACGCAAATATATTCATTTTTACCAATATTTCAATACTATTTCATGTCGCATCACGATATGTGATTTGGCCTTCAAATCTCAGAATTTCGCATAATATTGCATTTTAAGTGAGTTTTCTTGCATTTTGTTTCGTACGAAAAATCATCGAATTTAGCAATATTTTGACGTTTATCATCCCCTTTTCCTTTATTTGATTTAAACAAAATATCATCGAATTAGGCAATATTTTGCCGTTTTTCCACGTTTTTGTGAATTTTCAGTCTATGGGTATTAATTCATATATATATACGATAAAAATGATGCAAACACATAATTGATTAGATAATAACCTTAAATACTTAATTTTCAATCAACTATTTGTTTCTCGTTAAAATACAGAGTAAGATATTGAAAAGGGGAGAAGTTCTGATTTTATTGCATATATCGACGTTTCAGCCGGAATAGAGCGGTTTTCGTGTACATCTTCCATCGGTAATATAAACGGAACATCAGGAACATTTTAGTTAATTCTAATGAAAACACATTGTTTTTTATCATTTGTATTGGAAACAACATTGTCATATGTCTTTTCTTGGATCTAAATAATACGAAACCTCGCTCTATGATTTGAAGGTAAAATCCTCAAATATGGTAAAATAGTAACTTTTTCACGTTAATCATGTAGTTTGATATTACGTAAATATATTCATTTTTACCAATATTTCGATACTATTTCTTGTAGTATCACGATATGTGATTTGGCCTTGAAATCTCAGAATTTCGCATAATATTGCATTTTAAGCAAGTTTTCTTGCATTTTGTTTCGTACGAAAAATCATCGAATTTAGCAATATTTTAACGTTTATCATCCCCTTTTCCTTCATGTGTTTTAAACAAAATATCATCGAATTAGGCAATATTTTGCCGTTTTCCACGTTTTTGTGAATTTTTCGTCCATGGGTATTAATTATATTATATATATATATACATACGATAAAATGATGCAAACACATAATTGATTAGATAATAACCTTAAATACTTCATTTTCAATCATCTATTTGTTTCTCGTTAAAATACTGAGTAAGATATTGAAAAGGGGAGAAGTTCGGTTTTTATTGCATATATCGACGTTTCAGCCGGATTAGAGCGGTTTTACGTGTACATCTTCCATCGTTAATATAAACGGAAAATCAAGAACATTATAGTTAATTCTAATGAAAACACATTTTTTTTATCATTTGTATTGGAAACAACATTGTCATATGTCTTTTCTTGGAACTAAATAATACGAAACCTCGCTCTATGATTTGAAGTTAAAATCCTCAAATATGGTAAAATAGTGACTTTTTTACGTTAATCATGTAGTTTGATATTACGCAAATATATTCATTTTTACCAATATTTCGATACTAATTCATGTAGTATCACGATATGTGATTTGGCCTTCAAATCTCAGAATTTCGCATAATATTGCATTTTAAGCAAGTTTTCTTGCATTTTGTTTCGTACGAAAAATCATCGAATTTAGCAATATTTTGACGTTTATCATCCCCTTTTCCTTCATGTGATTTAAACAAAATATCATCGAATTAGGCAATATTTTGCCGTTTTCCACGTTTTTGTGAATTTTCAGTCCAATTCATATATATACGATAAAAATGATGCAAACACATAATTGATTAGATAATAACCTTAAATACTTCATTTTCAATCATCTATTTGTTTCTCGTTAAAATACTGAGTAAATATTGAAAAGGGGAGAAGTTCGGTTTTTATTGCATATATCGACGTTTCAGCCGGATTAGAGCGGTTTTACGAGTATATCTTCCCTCGTTAATATAACAGAAAATCAAGAACATTTTAGTTATTTCTAATGAAAACACATTGTTTTTTATAATTTGTATTGGAAACAACATTGTCATATGTCTTTTCTTGGAACTAAATATACGAAACCTCGCTCTATGATTTGAAGTTAAAATCCTCAAATATGGTTATATAGTGACTTTTTTCACGTTTTTCATGTAGTTTGATATTACGAAAATTTAGTCATTTTTACCAATATTTCGACACTATTTTATGTAGTATCACGATATGTGATTTGGCCTTCAAATCTCAGAATTTCGCATAATATTGCATTTTAAGCAAGTTTTCTTGCATTTTGTTTCGTACGAAAAATCATCGAATTTAGCAATATTTTAACGTTTATCATCTCCTTTTCCTTCATGTGATTTAAACAAAATATCATCGAATTAGGCAATATTTTGCCGTTTTCCACGTTTTTGTGAATTTTCCGTCCATGGGTATTAATTCATATATATATACGATAAAAATGATGCAAACACATAATTGATTAGATAATAACCTTAAATACTTCATTTTCAATCATCTATTTGTTTCTCGTTAAAATACTGAGCAAGATATTGAAAAGGGGAGAAGTTCGGTTTTTATTGCATATATCGACGTTTCAGCCGGATTAGAGCGGTTTTACGTGTACATCTTCCATCGTTAATATAAACGGAAAATCAAGAACATTATAGTTAATTCTAATGAAAACACATTGTTTTTTATCATTTGTATTGGAAACAACATTGTCATATGTCTTTTCTTGGAACTAAATAATACGAAACCTCGCTCTATGATTTGAAGGTAAAATCCTCAAATATGGTAAAATAGTGACTTTTTTACGTTAATCATGTAGTTTGATATTACGCAAATATATTCATTTTTACCAATATTTCAATACTATTTCATGTCGTATCACGATATGTGATTTGGCCTTCATATCTCAGAATTTCGCATAATATTGCATTTTAAGTGAGTTTTCTTGCATTTTGTTTCGTACGAAAAATCATCGAATTTAGCAATATTTTGACGTTTATCATCCCTTTTCCTTTATTTGATTTAAACAAAATATCATCGAATTAGGCAATATTTGGCCGTTTTTCCACGTTTTTGTGAATTTTCAGTCTATGGGTATTAATTCATATATATATACGATAAAAATGATGCAAACACATAATTGATTAGATAATAACCTTAAATACTTCATTTTCAATCAACTATTTGTTTCTCGTTAAAATACTGAGTAAGATATTGAAAGGGGAGAAGTTTGTTTTTATTGCATATATCGACGTTTCAGCCGGAATAGAGCGGTTTTCGTGTACATCTTCCATCGGTAATATAAACGGAAAATCAGGAACATTTTAGTTAATTCAAATGAAAACACATTGTTTTTTTATCATTTGTATTGGAAACAACATTGTCATATGTCTTTTCTTGGATCTAAATAATACGAAACCTCGTTCTATGATTTGAAGGTAAAATCCTCAAATATGGTAAAATAGTAACTTTTTAACGTTAATCATGTAGTTTGATATTACGCAAATTATAATTTTTACCAATATTCGATACTATTTCATGTAGTATCACGTATGTGATTTGGCCTTCAAATCTCAGAATTTCGCATAATATTGCATTTTAAGCAAGTTTTCTTGCATTTTGTTTCGTACGAAAAATCATCGAATTTAGCAATATTTTAACGTTAACATCTCCTTTTCTTCATGTGATTTAAACAAAATATCATCGAATTAGGCAATATTTTGCCGTTTTCCACGTTTTTGTGAATTTTCCGTCCATGGGTTTAATTCATATATATATATACGATAAAAATGATGCAAACACATAATTGATTAGATAATAACCTTAAATACTTCATTTTCAATCATCTATTTGTTTCTCGTTAAAATACTGATTAAGATATTGAAAAGGGGAGAAGTTCGGTTTTTATTGCATATATCGACGTTTCAACCGGATTAGAGCGGTTTTACGTGTACATCTTCCATCGTTAATATAAACGGAAAATCAAGAACATTATAGTTAATTCTAATGAAAACACATTGTTTTTTATCATTTGTATTGGAAACAACATTGTCATATGTCTTTTCTTGGATCTAATAATACGAAACCTCGCTCTATGATTTCTAAGTTAAAATCCTCAAATATGGTTAAATAGTGACTTTTTTACGATTTTCATGTAGTTTGATATTACGTAAATATATTCATTTTCACCAATATTTCGATACTATTTCATGTAGTATCACGATATGTGATTTGGCCTTGAAATCTCAGAATTTCGCATAATATTGCATTTTAAGCAAGTTTTCTTGCATTTTGTTTCGTACGAAAAATCATCGAATTTAGCAATATTTTGACGTTTATCATCCCCTTTTCCTTCATGTGATTTAAACAAAATATCATCGAATTAGGCAATATTTTGCCGTTTTCCACGTTTTTGTGAATTTTCAGTCCATGGGTTTAATTCATATATATACGATAAAAATGATGCAAACACATAATTGATTAGATAATAACCTTAAATACTTCATTTTCAATCAACTATTTTTTTCTCGTTAAAATACTGAGTAAGATATTGAAAGGGGAGAAGTTCTGTTCTTATTGCATATATCGACGTTTCAGCCGGAATAGAGCGTTTTCGTGTACATCTTCCATCGGTAATATAAACGGAAAACCAGAACATTTAGTTAATTCTAATGAAAACACTTTGTTTTTTATCATTTGTATTGGAAACAACATTGTCATATGTCTTTTCTTGGATCCAAATAATACGAAACCTCGCTCTATGATTTGAAGTTAAAATCCTCAAATATTAAATAGTGACTTTTTTCACTTTTTTCATGTAGTTTGATATTACGTAAATATATTCATTTTTACCAATATTTCGATAATATTTCATGTAGTATCACGATATGTGATTTGGCCTTCAAATCACAGAATTTCGTATATTGCATTTTAAGCAAGTTTTCTTGCATTTTGTTTCGTACAAAAAATCATCGAATTAAGCAATATTTTAACGTTTATCATCTCCTTTTCCTTCATGTGATTTAAACAAAATATCATCGAATTAGGCAATATTTTGCCGTTTTCCACGTTTTTGTGAATTTTCCGTCCATGGGTATTAATTCATATATATATATACGATAAAAATGATGCAAACACATAATTGATTAGATAATAACCTTAAATATTTCATTTTCAATCATTATTTGTTTCTCGTTAAAATACTGAGTAAGATTTAAAAGGGGAGAAGTTCGGTTTTTATTGCATATATCTACGTTTCAGCTGGATTAGAGCGGTTTTACGTGTACATCTTCCATCGTTAATATAAACGGAAAATCAAGAACAATATAGTTAATTCTAATGAAAACACATTGTTTTTTATCATTTGTATTGGAAACAACATTGTCATATGTCTTTTCTTGGATCCAAATAATACGAAACCTCGCTCTATGATTCTAAGTTAAAATCCTCAAATATGGTTAAATAGTGACTTTTTTACGATTTTCATGTAGTTTGATATTACGTAAATATATTCATTTTTACCAATATTTCGATACTATTTCATGTAGTATCACGATATGTGATTTGGCCTTGAAATCTCAGAATTTCGCATAATATTGCATTTTAAGCAAGTTTTCTTGCATTTTGTTTCGTACGAAAAATCATCGAATTTAGCAATATTTTGACGTTTATCATCTCCTTTTCCTTCATGTGATTTAAACAAAATATCATCGAATTAGGCAATATTTTGCCGTTTTCCACGTTTTTGTGAATTTTCCGTCCATGGGTATTAATTCATATATATATACGATAAAAATGATGCAAACACATAATTTATTAGATAATAACCTTAAATACTTCATTTTCAATCATTTATTTGTTTCTCGTTAAAATACTGAGTAAGATATTGAAAAGGGGAGAAGTTCGGTTTTTATTGCATATATCGACGTTTCAGCCGGATTAGAGCGGTTTTACGTGTACATCTTCCATCGTTAATATAAACGGAAAATCAAGAACATTATAGTTAATTCTAATGAAAACACATTGTTTTTTATCATTTGTATTGGAAACAACATTGTCATATGTCTTTTCTTGGAACTAAATAATACGAAACCTCGCTCTATGATTTGAAGGTAAAATCCTCAAATATGGTAAATAGTGACTTTTTTACGTTTTCATGTAGTTTGATATTACGCAAATATATTCATTTTTACCAATATTTCGATACTATTTCATGTAGTATCACGATATGTGATTTGGCCTTCAAATCTCAGAATTTCGCATAATATTGCATTTTAAGCAAGTTTTCTTGCATTTTGTTTCGTACGAAAAATCATCGAATTTAGCAATATTTTAACGTTTATCATCCTTTTCCTTCATGTGATTTAAACAAAATATCATCGAATTAGGCAATATTTTGCCGTTTTCCACGTTTTTGTGAATTTTCGTCCATGGGTATTAATTCATATATATATACGATAAAAATGATGCAAACACATAATTGATTAGATAATAACCTTAAATTTCATTTTCAATCATTATTTGTTTCTCGTTAAAATACTGAGTAAGATATATTAAAAGGGGAGAAGTTCGGTTTTTATTGCATATATCGACGTTTCAGCGGATTAGAGCGGTTTTACGTGTACATCTTCCATCGTTAATATAACGGAAAATCAAGAACATTATAGTTAATTCTAATGAAAACACATTGTTTTTTATCATTTGTATTGGAAACAACATTGTCATATGTCTTTTCTTGGCAAATAATACGAAACCTCGCTCTATGATTTGAAGTTAAAATCCTCAATATGGTAAAATAGTGACTTTTTTACGTTTCATGTAGTTTGATATTACGAAATATATTCATTTTTACCAATATCGATACTATTTCATATAGTATCACGATATGTGATTTGGCCTTCAATCTCAGAATTTCGCATAATATTGCATTTTAAGCAAGTTTTCTTGCATTTTGTTTCGTACGAAAAATCATCGAATTTAGCAATATTTTGACGTTTATCATCTCCTTTTCCTTCATGTGATTTAAACAAAATATCATCGAATTAGGCAATATTTTGCCGTTTTCCACGTTTTTGTGAATTTTTTCCAGTCTTTTAATTCATATATATATACGATAAAAATGATGCAAACACATAATTGATTAGATAATAACCTTAAATACTTCATTTTCAATCATCTATTTGTTTCTCGTTAAAATACTGAGTAAGATATTGAAAAGGGGAGAAGTTCGGTTTTTATTGCATATATCGACGTTTCAGCCGGATTAGAGCGGTTTTACGTGTACATCTTCCATCGTTAATAAACGGAAAATCAAGAACATTATAGTTAATTCTAATGAAAACACATTGTTTTTTATCATTTGTATTGGAAAAACATTGTCATATGTCTTTTCTTGGATCTAAATATACGAAACCTCGCTCTATGATTTGAAGTTAAATCCTCAAATATGGTAAATAGTGACTTTTTTCACGTTTTCATGTAGTTTGATATTACGTAAATATATTCATTTTTACCAATATTTCGATACTATTTCATGTAGTATCACGATATGTGATTTGGCCTTGAAATCTCAGAATTTCGCATAATATTGCATTTTAAGCAAGTTTTCTTGCATTTTGTTTCGTACGAAAAATCATCGAATTTAGCAATATTTTGACGTTTATCATCTCCTTTTCCTTCATGTGATTTAAACAAATATCATCGAATTAGGCAATATTTTGCCGTTTTCCACGTTTTTGTGAATTTTCCGTCCATGGGTATTAATTCATATATATACGATAAAAATGATGCAAACACATAATTGATTAGATAATAACCTTAAATACTTCATTTTCAATCATCTATTTGTTTCTCGTTAAAATACTGAGTAAGATATTGAAAAGGGGAGAAGTTCGGTTTTTATTGCATATATCGACGTTTCAGCCGGAATAGTGCGGTTTTACGTGTACATCTTCCTCGTTAATATAAACGGAAAAT